>NW_026695322.1:1286478-1339498 GCF_029851405.1 Lichtheimia ornata
ATAATTGCAACATGTTCCCCTTTCCCCTTCTCTTCAAAGTAAACGATACTCAATCATTTTTATTGCCAGAGCTGTCGATGTAATGGATGTGGATGAAGATATCGACGGGGAGCGTGCTGAGAATGAAGAAGATCCGCAACAAAATGTTGACAGAAATGATGAAGATGGTGATCAAAACGATGAAGGAAGCTTCAGCCTCATATGCAAACCGATCCTGCTCCTCAATGGGATCATGAAGATATATGGAATCAGCTTATGTTTCCCAGACTTGATGAGGTATAGGATTGAATTTGGATTTGATAGGAACATTGGCTGCTAATATATTCGATTTTTCAATGTATTCAAGGTCTTTTCGCATTCAAACACTGAAACGATCCCTCAACATGTTGCTGTAAGCGCTGACATATACACACTTGGAATGACTCGCGGAGGCTCGCAAGAGCTATGCGAGAAAGTAATAGCTAAGGTCAACAAGTATAATAAGGGATCGACAGCCGCATCTCGTAAGCTGCTACCGAGCAGTTAGCGCCCTTCGGGATTTTTTATCCGATCAAGCCAAAGTCGTATCCAGTGTGTCAAAATGGGTGTATGTTGCTGTCCGATTCATGTTCTCTTGTTCGATGCCCATATTGCCTGCGTAATTTTTGCTATCCAGACAACAAGCCTAAGCAAACAATCGAGTATCTCCTTGCGTGATCAGCTCGAACTAGTTGTTAGGGATGATGAAGCACGTGATCTTTTGAAATATGGGCAACATTATTCGGCGAATGACGATGGCATCATGTACGATATTTGATTCTCCTTTTTCATGAAAGAGATCAAGAAGACGCATTTGTTTGATGGTGATATCAACTTGAGCTTGATGCTTTTCACAGATGACTTCCAGCCGTTCAAACGCAGCAGCCACTCTATGATGCTCGTTCGTGATAATTTTGGATTTACCACCTGAAGTCCGATATCATCAAAAGAACATGTTGCAAATATGCGTTACTCCTGGTCCCAGGACTGTCGATGCAATTAGCTTTTTGGAACCAGTTCTCGAGGAGTTGGAATCAATCGCCACTGACGGCTTTCATGTTCAAGTTGGCAGTAGCATGTTACGCGTCAAGGCACACTTGTTGTGCGGCGACATGCCAGCAGCTTCAAAAATGGCAGGGCTTATAGTCATACTGGATATCACGGATGCCGTTTTTGTTACATTAAAGGTACTCCATTGTTAATGGCGAAGTCATACCGAAGGTATATTAACATATATGGGTATTGACAGGAAAACACAATGGCAGTGCAGTGATATTTCCTCCTGAACAGGTGGAATCTGATATGAGAGAATCCAATATGTTTAAAGCTTTACGTTCTTCTATTGGTCAACGTCGCCCCAGTCCATTCGCAACGCTTCCTAGCTTCCATGGCTACACATTTTTCCCGATGGATATTATGCATTTGTTAGGACACGGCATTGCTCATCAGCTATGGAATATGATGCAAGGAACTTACGGCAAAAACAACAATCCATTGTATTTAAGTCCGGCTACCCGTAACACCATCAGCCAACAATTGATTGCTTCAAGCCAAACAACACCATCATCGTTCTCAGGCTCTTGTGGAGATATCAAAAACAAATCGGGATACTTTCGTGCGGTGGATTGGATACACTTTGCCCGCTTCTTATTGCCTACGGTGCTGCTTGGAGTATGTGTCAGACCCAGAGGCTGTAAAAGCTTTATATCACCTGGTCAATATCTTTGAGATTGCATTTAGTCGGATGACCAAGCCAAAAGATGTCAAGTTGTTGAAAAATCTGCTAAAGGTTAGTAAGAAATATGACAATCCTGAATGTTTAACTAAAAACAACACTTGTTTTATTTACAGGGTGGACAACGTTTCTCAAATCAAGGCATTCTGACAAACCTCTCTGACTCAGTGTTTACAATGAATGAACATTTCGTTACATTTGCATCGTGTTCTCCGCCACCTTGGTCCATTACCAGTTTATGCAGCATTTGCTATGGAACGTGCTATTGGTGAGATCAAGGGTCACATAAACTCAAAAAGCCCAGGAAAAATGCCAGCAATGTGTTGGTTGATTTGGCAGCAGCTCGTTATCGAGAAAAAAGAATGCAAGGAAACAACGATGATAGTGAAGAAGGTCGAGCCCAGAAGAGATTTATTACCACCACCAGCAGCGATGTGGGCAGCCCTGATTGTGGGGGCCTTGTATTCGATGGATCAATTTGAGTACAAATCTGGCTCAAAGTTGGCTATTCGTGATTACTGGAGATGGTGTCGTGGTGCACAGCATTTGACCATTCCTAATTGTGATATACAGCAAGCATCGCGAATGTGGAGAATGGGCAATTATGATATACCGTTGGTGTTCACCAGTGCGCTAAGGAATGAAAGACGGCCTTTGTCAGATGCATTATACCTGTTGATGTTGATAAATCAAATGATCCAGCTAAAGTACAAGTACAATCAAGAGCATACATCGGCCAAAGTTAAATTTTTACTGCAACATATATACGATGATGAAGAGGTATTGCTCGCTTTGGTGGAGGTATGCAGTACGGATGTAATTGATGGCGTACCATGGCCTTATGGAACGAACAAACGCAAAGCATTGAAGGCCGCTTACCATTGTCTTGTATTGTTTCAGACGTGGGGGTATCGCGGGCAAGCAGTGGCCGACATTTTTCTTCTGGTCAAGCAGCAATGACAAAGGCTGAAGATTTTGCTGTAGATATAGACCACCCTCTGCAATATATATGATGATGCACACTACCGCTTTTAACAGACGTGAAGATCCCGATCAGCGGGATAAGTGAGCTTCTTTTGTCATTCCTTTCGGCTTGTTCTCATGTAAAAAGGCTGTCACAAAACCAAGCTTGTCCCAAGATTGTTCGCATATTCTAGACACCACCCATATTCCTTTAGCCTCCATGCAGATTCAGATTTCCCCAAGATTCCTTTCAGCTTGTTCTCATGTAAAAGGCTGTCACAAAACCAAGCTTGTCCCAAGATTGTTCGCATATTCTAGACACCACCCATATTCCTTTAGCCTCCATGCAGATTCAGATGTCCCCAAGATCCCTTTCATTCCATACAGCGGCCATACAACTCAAGATTCCACCCATTTTTAAGATTTATGCCATATGAAATAGATTCTGTCTAGAGCAACTACCCCCAGTGTAACATCACGCTTACAAACATAAAGGTGCCTGTATCTCCAAACTTTACAATGAAACGTGGGGTTTTTATTAGAGCAATGTGCTCGGCTTGGCCAACTGCACCTTGTGTGAAAGTTTTGCAATCAAGCTTGCCAATCCCAGATTTCGCAAATGTCGCCACCAGCTAAACTAGATCCGGGGGTCGACCTCTTCGACGACGACGACCAAAAAAATATTTTTGGGCTAGTTGCGACATTGAACGTGAAACTTTCACACAAGGTGCAGTTGGCCAAGCCGAGCGCATTGCTACAATAAAAACGTTTCATTGTAAAGAGTTTAGTTTTACTGTAAGCGTGATGTTATATGAAAGAGTGGTCTTTGTTCATTGTCAAGTAGGTGGACCCTGGCAGAGCAAAAGATGCAGAGGGTCGTGTTGTGTAACACAGCTACGTTTGCATGAATGAAAGGGTCAATGTATAATTACTTTATGGATCATCTAGGAACAGGCATGTATTGCTAGCTAACGGCCACTTTTATTCATTCATCATTGTTGCGAGATCCACTGCATGGGAACAGAAACGCCCCTGCTCTAGACATTCATTTCCATGATTAAAGTAGAGTTGATCCGAGCTGATTTGACTGAGCTGTGATCAAAAGAGAGATTACATCACTCTGGACATCAAACACGCTCGATGTAGCTCAACCGATGTAATCTTGTGTGAGCGTAACTCAACCAAATCAACTCGGATCAACCTACTTTAATCATGAAATGAATGTCTAGAGCAGGAGCATCGTCCACCTACAATAGAATGCACAAAAGTTGGGAATGCACAAAAGTGGCTTTAGCTGCCAATGTATGACATAAAGTGAGGGTTGCGTACCTTTCGCCATTTGTCCCTGAAGTCCTGACTTTTTAGCTGAGAGTTACCCAAAGAGGTCCTTCTGCATCTTTTGCTCTATTATAGTCACCACACTTTACATTAAACAAAGACCACTTCTCATATAGCATCACGCTTACAAACATAAAGGTGCCTGTATCTTTAAACTTTTACAATCAAACGTGGGATTTATTAGAGCAATGTGCTCGGCGGCCAACTGCACCTTGTGTGAAAGTTTCACGAATCAAGCGCCCGTCCCAGATTTCCGCCAATGTCGCTACCAATGCAAACTGGATCTAGGGGTCGACCTCTTGAAACTTTTTTCGACGACCAAAAAATATTTTTTGGGCTGTTTGCGACATTGAACGCGAAACTTGCACACAAGGTGCAGTTGGCCAAGCCGAGCACATTGCTCTAATAAAAATCCACGTTTGATTGTAAAGTTTAAGATACCACCTTATATATGAGTGGTCTTTGTTTAATGTAAAGTAGTATGACTGTGGGGCTTAAAGATGCAGAGGGATCGTGTTTGTGTAACTCAGCTCATTATGCATGATTGGAAAGGGCAATGAATGATGTTCAGTAACAGCCCGTTACTGGCAGCTAATAGCCACTTACTCCCATCTCCAGCTGTTGTCCATTCTATGACATGTGAACAATGCTCCTGGTGCAGACATTTTTTTCCATGATTCAGTTGTCTTGATCCGAGCTGATTTGATTGAGTTAAGGTCAAATCAAGAATACATCAATCCCTATACAGGATGGCGCTATCTATCTCAGCTGACGTGCTCTTTGTTTGACCGTAACTCAGTCAAATCAGCTCGGATCATGACAATCGAATAATGGAAATCAACGTCTGGAGCACGGGCATCATTCCCATGCAGTTGGATTTGCCAACAGTGTTGATTGGCAGGAAATGGTTGTTAGCTGGCAATACATTAGCTGGTGCTTATAGCGATAAATTGACATGCATTGACCATGTAGCCCTGATTTCTTTGCTCTGTTACAGAAGCAAGCCGGTCTGCATGTTTGGCTTTATTAGAGTTTAGCTACTTGACAATGAGTAAATTCCACTTTTCATACAACGTCACGTTTAAAGCCTGTAGTAAAAGCATAAAGGCGGTTGCATCTCTAAATTTTACCATCCCCCATGGGTGTCTTCAATAGAACCAAGTTGCTCAACGTGGCGCAAAGAACCTTGTGTAGAAGTTTCACTATCGAAGTGGCGACCCAGTATAATTGATGTAACTATGTATATAGCCTGCGAGCCAATAGCCCATTCCTCCCATTTACCTTTGTTGTCCAATCCATTACATATAACCGATTCCTCTGCTCCAGCCCAACATTTCCCTCATTCAACTTTCATGATTCAAGCTGATTTGGATGAGCTACGGTCAAACAAAGAATCATCATACAACATCCAAATCAATAGTTACTTCATAAACTGCCACTTGATGGCCCATTCCTCCCATTCATATTATTTGTTGCCCAATCTAATGCATGAGAACGATTGTCCTGCTCCAACCGATCATTCAACCTTCTTGGTCTGGGTGGATTTGTTTGAACAACGCTCAAACAAAGAAATACCATTCAACATCATCAGTTCAACCTATTTAATTTTACTTCTTCCATTATCAGCTTATAGTGTCTTCCTTCCATCCTTCCTTGTTATGGATAGATAACACGACAACATTGGTTTGCATCATATGAACATCATCGTTGTTAGGCACTTTATATAAGTACTTGACCGCTTTAAACACAAAATGATGAATTGAACAAGATTATTATACGTAGTCATTTTATTATGATGGACAAGGTATCCATGGCAATAAAATTCATGCTTGACAATGATCTGCGGTTGCAAAGTGACTTGTAGGACGGGATCTGGTTTTACTGGGAGCGCACACCTCTCACTTCTATCGCCTTTTTGTTCCCACTACATCCCACATCTGTTACCATGTCCAAGTTTTACGAGTTCAAACAGCAGGCAGAGAGTGCAATAAGCGAATGCGTTCGATCGATCGACGAGATACGACAAAGCAACGGCGGCAGCGAGATCCCTACCAGCACCTTTGTTGACTTGGCTAAACGACACATTGGCCCCATCAGCGGTTCCGATAATATGCTTGATATCACGATACCAGAAGGAAAAGCAGATTGGCGAAAGAGTGCTATTGAACTTGTGCTTCGACGCATGGTGCTTTCAGTGGTGGTAAATGCCCAAGACAATACAAGACGCTATCGTTTCGATCCAACATCTCATCGCGTGCTTCCTCTCCCCACACATACATACATACATACACCCATCGCGTAGGAAACTATCCCCGAATCAGCTCCCGATCGATTCCCAAAGTTGTTCAGCACGCTTGATCTTGTTCTTGCAGCAACCGAAGCAGGTAACGAACGTATTCTATTTGCTGGTTGAATAGCCGCTTTGCTTACTCGATCCACGATAGATTACCTTGAAGCTGTGGTTCCCTTAACTATGGTGGAAGAGCTATTGGACATTCATACAATCTCTGGATGTGAGAAGCTTTTTGATTATATCGAACGACGAAAACCAAGATTGATTGTGGCAAGTATTGGGAGCCAATGGTGATGGATGAGAATTCGACAGCCAACTAATTTCATTGTTTATCTCCAGAATATGGTGCCTGGTCGTGGTAAAGGTCTTGTCATGCTGCGCATGTGCAATGAAATGCTTCGACGACTCTCCAAGGAGAAAGATACAGTCTTTTGTGGACGCATCCTTATGTTCCTCGCCAATTCATTTCCTCTGCATGAACGTTCCGGTACGTGTGCTGTGCGTAGTTTTTCTATCTTTATCATTGAGTCTTACTTGGATCATGCTAGGTGTCAATCTTCGTGGTGATTTCAACACTGAACCAGTCCTTTACGACAAAGATGAGGATGTTGATGCTGACAGCACATTGACCGGTATGTAATGACCCATTTGCGCAAGGAGTGTATTAATCATGGATGCATCGTAGATGATCAAAAGACATTTTACAAACTATTCTGGTCCACACGCAAATACTTTTCGAACCCGCCTACTATATTCCATGACAATAATTTTGAGGAATTACAAAAGGTGAGATGATTCAATATTGCTAAAGGGTCTTTGCTAATAGGAAACATGTAGGGAGCAAATGCGATCCTTGACAAGTTCAAGCAAATCTCCAATTCAGAGCAGGCCGTGTCAGGCGAAGGAAATGCAACAGAGTCGAACAAGAGGAGGAGGAGTGAGGACGTCAACATGGTCGACAGGGATCAAGCTGAAGAGATGCTGAAGGAGATCAACCAACAATTTCAATTTCCACGATTACTTAGTAGCCGCAAATTGCTAGAGCTTGAAGTAAGTATAACTTTGTGAGGTGTCAAGTGATTTCCCCCATTGCTGACTCATTTCTAGATAGAAGATACACGATTCCGGCGCAATGTCATTGTTCAATTCTTGATTCTATTCCAATACCTGACGGGGTTCAAGTCATCAGAAAAGGAGCGAACACAAAAGCTACTCTCTGCCCGAGGTGCCACAAAGCAATCTCTTGTTCAGCCTGTATTTACTCTCGAAGGTGATCAAGTAAGTTTGTTGTTGTTGATTTCGTATTGTGGGCTCTAGTCCTAATGCCATATCATAGTTGCAATGGGTCAAGGATACCAAGCACGCCATGTTGGAGCTACTAGAGATGACAAAACCTCATGGTCAATTGTACACAGACATCGTATTAACGCTATTGCGACATGAACGCAACTGGGTACGTAGGGAAGGATGTGATGTCATGGGATTTTCACTAAGCTATGAGGATTATAGATCATATGGAAAGCCTCTGGATGTCCCGATTTTGAAAAGCCTCCGGTCGATACAAAGGTGTTGCAGGATATGTGGCAAAGGAAACGACCCCAAACCAAGGTAAGAGGAAGGAAGGGAATATGGATATGGGATCAACCATGCTGACTTGGCATTGTCATAGATGGCATTGGCTGCATATCGTTATCCCTATGGCAACTCCGAATTGACAAGCATGTTCAATACATCAAGAGAGAAATTAAGTGATCTGATGCAGTAAGTGATCGTCGAGCTCTTTTTTGGGGAAAAAAGGAAGGAAGGCTCAATGGCTTTTTCTCTATGATAGATCACGTCCCGCACCACCTAAACCTGTGGAAATCATCGACAGCACACTCGCGCGTTTGGAGAAGGAGACCAATTTATCAGACAATGAACGCTTCAGCATTGCCAATGGAGCACTCTTTCAGGCAACCCGTTTCATGCTCAAAGACAAAGCGCATTTGGTGACCAAGGTTTACACAGTCAAGAAGGATGTATATAAGGCGCTTAAGGAGGCAACCAACAAGGAAGGAAAGGTGGATGATGAAGCAACGAAAAAGACGCTGGACGTAGATGAAAAGACTGGAAAGCACGTTGATGCAGAAATCAAGGTTCTCAAGTTGACGCGGGATCTGCTGACTGGTACCGCCGCCAATAAAAGTGGTCAATAGACTAGTAACTACAATTGTACATAGAGCTCCTTTTGTTTTGTTTTTTTTTCTTTGATTATCTATTTGGATGAATAACAACAGCCAACTCAGCACTGAAACAAGAGTCATTAGCCCTTACTTTGTTTTATGTCAGCTTTGCAACTCTCTTTTCTTTTTTCTCATTACTTGGGTCAACCCGTATCTTGCTTTTGACTCTTGCCATGGACCAAGCGTCTTCAGCTGTGTCACAGTAAGTGCCAATCTTTTACTTTTACAACCACCGTCTTATTAATGCAACATGCAGAGAACCTCCAGCACAGAGTGGCAACAATAACAACCCTCCCGAGAGTAATGCAACTCCCACACCAACAATCTCTATTGAGGTATGTGTATGGGAAGGATACTCAACACAATGAAAATGCTTATTTTTCTTTGTTCCAACATGATAGCCCACAAGCAATGGAGGTGGTGAGCCGACATCAGCACAACCATCACCATCAGAGGTGCCATCCACTGTATCAGACCAAACCCCTGCACCAACTTCTTCAACGCCAGCAGTAGAATCATCCACCAATACAAGCCCGACACCTACCGGCAATACTGATTCCAATGCACCAGCTAGCACAACACAAAATCCATCACCATCACCAACCGGGAATAATGGTGGACAACCCACAATTGGACCATCGAATGGAGGTATGATAGGAATGGAAAAAAGGTGGTAAGAGATTGATGATGTTTATCGTTTTTATTGGTAGGTGGTGGTGGATCACATACGAACAAGGGAGCCATTGCGGGAGGTGTTGTTGGCGGGGTAGTTGGGGTTGCATTAATAGGTGAGCATTGACATTGGTATGTGCAACGTGACACGCATCAATGCTGATATGATTTTATATGAAAGCACTTGTACTGTTCCTTATATGGCGGCGACGACGACGATTGGGACAAGCTCCGAAGAATGCTGATGATTTCATGTCACAGCCTTATGATGATGATTGGCGACGACAAGATGGCGGAGGTGGTGGTAGAGGTGGATGGAATCAACAACAGCAAGGAAGATTAGGACCTACCGTGCAACAATTTCAACCACTTTACAGCACCAGCAATAATGATATTCCAGTAAACAAACCTAATGTGCCAATCTACAAGCCTGATGATCCTTCAAGAACGACCCATAATGCACGTCGGCCTTATCCCCCTTCACCTATAGCTCCCGATGATGATCCACAACAACAAGCAGTAGGAGAAGGAACATCATCAGCCAATCCCAACAACAATAGCAGTACGAGTGCGGCTGCAGGATCAGCTGCAACTGAACCAGACAAACCAGATGAAAGACATGATGCAGCAGCATCACCCATATAGACTACTCTTTTTATCAACATGACAACAACAAAAGGCTCAGCCCAACACACACACATGATCACATCCATAGCATTGCTTGCTCTTCTTTCTTTCTTTCCAATGTCTTTATTAAAACAAACACCCGTATTCAATAGCAAGGACTCGGTTGCAACTTTGGTACTTGTCTCTGTGGAAGCTATACTCTTGTCGATTCTCGAAGGATTGGTTGTCATGAATCACCTTGCATTGGTCAGCAATTGCAACATGGATCGCAAGGGGCAGGGTATACTATACGTAGTACACATGGCTTGCTTTGCTCATTGTATTGAACCTTTTCACGTAGGTGTTAGTGAATCGGATTTGATCTACCACTCGCTCTTCATTGTTGCACAGGTGTTTCAAGTCGTCTTGTGTGTTGATGCCTTGCATAGTCGAAATACAGGTAGCATTGTCTCTTTGTATGTTATCCACATCCTTGTTAACAACTATGTTTAGCTCAACTCTGTACGCTCTTGGTATTCGGGTTGCTTGTCATAGGTATGGGATAGGCGATATCAAATTGGAAACATTGATTGCGTTGTTGATGCTCCTTTATCAGTGTAGGGATCACCCTCTTATCTTTTTCTTTCGACTATGATTGACAACATTGTTGATGATGTAACAACAGCTATGGTGGTATCCAGCTTCAACAGCACATGATCCTCGAAAACGTTGGATGGTATGTATTATTTAAAAAAAAGTGATTTGTAATGACCAATCTTAACCAAGCTTGCTTGTACATGTAGTGGTTCGGAAGAGCTCTGGGCACCCACGGATCCTCGATGGTCGGATACGATTCAAGGACAACAAGAAGCGATCACCTATTATCGAAGCAAGATGCGGCCATTGGAATACAGCATTATTGGTCTCATCCCTGCTTTCTTTTTGATGTTGACATTTTTCGCTTGGCGTTTACGAAAGGAATTTGCATGGGACAATTACAGGGCATTTTCAGCCGATATCCGGTATGTATGTATGCTCTTCTACATGCCATACGGATAATTGTATTCATGCACGTCATTCATGTATGGTGTAGCATTCGCCATGCATTGATCATCACAAGTCTTTTGTTGACACTGCTCAAGCTTGATTTCTTTTTCATCTTTTCGTTTGCTGCACAATTGATTCCTTCTCAAAAGCTTCACTATGATGAGACGGTGAGTGAAACGGTGCTTGTTTTCGTTCTCGGTGCTTTGGGTCTCAGTCTCGCCATCTTGGCTGTGTATCGCGAAAGCATTCATTGGATGATGGCCTTTATCCTTTGCGGTGTATTTGCGATTGGCTACATGGTATACCGTCTTGTCAGCATCTCACTATCTCGGGACCCTGTGGATGATCCTTACGAGTTTACACGAAGGTTTCTCATCTTTACTGTCGCCAGCGCCATTGTATTGATTTCGTTGACCGTCTTGGTGGCCACTCGCTGCTTGTGGATTTACAAAAAAGGGATCTACGTGTACGCCAATCGAAAACATGTTGCCTGGCAACAAAGAGTCAACATCAACCAAGATTTGGATATCATTGAGCCTGACGACGACGAGGAGAATCAGCCTTTAGATACTACCTTGTTGCATGAGACTAGAAAATGAGATCTTCAAATACACTTCCTTCTATCGTTACGTTGTATGTACCAAATTAGGCAACGATCTTTGTTGAAGGGTCATGTGCCCGACATGTGTGTGTGGTGTCACTTCCGTTGAAGGTTCCTTTTACGTAGGTTTGCAAGGCATTATAGGTTTACTAGTGTGTCTTCTTTGTTGTTGTTGATATTGTTTATTGTGGTCTTGCTTGTAAAAAGGTCTATGTATCCTTGCACCATTATTATGGAGAATGTGGGTGTTAGAGAATATGGCAGTTTGTACCAAAACGAGCAAGTCTATCTCGAAAGGGATGTGTGTCACTTGCCATTCCGCTTGTGTTAATGAGGAGGCTCGTGGTGATGACAGCTACAGAGACTGATAGGCTTGCGTTCCATCTATTCTCTGCACAACCTGATTGGTGATCCACAGCCTTCATCACATTTTCAATATGATAGGTTCTCACGACGAATTTTCCACATTTATGTGTACTTTGGAGAGCGCGATAATACATGGGCTGCTGTTGTTGGATATTAGGTGATCAAATGGTACCACACAGAATGACTCAAACATCATGTCGGTCCTATTGAATGGATGAGATTTTTACAAGGAGATGATCAAACACGAATGTTTCGAATACCATGTGGTGGTGGGAGCTACATACATCACAAGGAGCAGCTGCTTGCTTGCATCATACCTGTAACACCTTGTAGTAGCTCCTTTATAAAATGCGTCTGATCATGCAATAGGCCATGGAATGGGCCATTTTGAACATGGCAAATGGTATCTGCATATGCGTGATCATCAATTGGAGAGAGCAAAACAAAGCGAGCGGTTGCGTGATTGGGAATTGGGGTGGATATCTCAAGAGAAACGCTCAATCTAAGGCGGTAAAATCAGAACGACTCATAGCCCTTTCAGCCAATCATTAACCACATTATGCGATCGGATGTTCAATGGAAGCCCTTGCCTGCCTTAAATACCAAATGGGTAGTTCTCCTTCTCTTTCCTTCCAAAAGTCAACGTACCCACCCAATACACTGAAAAAGATAACGCCATCATCCCTGTCAAGTCATTCCATGGTTTCATTATTATACGATATTAAAGATTGGAAACATCAGCAAACAATACCCCACAGCATCATGATACCCTCTGCAAACAACACTACTACTACGAGTCGCTGGTCATTATTACATCAACAGCAGCAACAACAACAACAGCAACAGCAGCCCAACACGTCAATGGATGATGCAACATTGGCAAGTCCCATCTCCATAAGCTACGATTCAGAAAGCTATATTTCATTATCAGATGACGAGGAAAGCGATGATGAAATGTTATTATTACCACTAAGCAGCAGCTCCTCATTAACTAAATGTGACGATAATGGGTGTGGCGGTTCATTACGTTTCTATGGTCAACGACTTGGTGGAGCTGGTGCCATCCAAAAAAGACGTACTAGCCGTAATGCAAGGTTACAAGAAGCGCACCGGTTTGAAATGTTGAAGCGTCGGTTATGTGAGCTTGAGACACGTAATCAACGTTTAAAGGTGAAAGAGATGACGTTGGAAGAGCAAAGGGATGCTGTAGCTGCCAAGGAATACGAGGATCGTCAACGTGTACTCCAGCTTGAAGAGCAACTTAAGGCTTTGAAGGAATCATTACTAACATGCGCATACACGGATAAATGATTGTTCTCTTTCAACCCCACATGTCAGTTTACCTGGTCGCTTTTTTTAGTTGTAAAGTTGATCTCTTTGTCACTCACTCACTCTCTTTTTACCCCGTTCAAAGTTCTCCGTTCATCCTATTTCGTCTCATTTCGCTCGTTTTCCTCCTCTTATTTGATCCCTCACATCGGCACATACGCGCTCTCACTCACATGTATTCATACAATTATATTCGCTCTCATTCCCCCGTATTGATCCCGTCGCCCCCTTTCCACGTTTTTCACTGCCAATGAAGTTTGGGTATAATTACCAGCATATTCAGGAACTCATGCACCCGTGTTTGATGCAAGTGTGTGCGTGCATGTATGTATGGGTGTGAGTGTGTATGTATTTTCCCTTTTCTCTTTATATGAAAGACGCAGGTACCAATCTTATACCGGTATGAAACGACTTTTAGCCAACAACGATAAGGAAAGCTCTCTATCATCACATTGCAATAAGAAGCAACCCAGCAGCAACATCACCATCACTGCTACAACAACCATCGGAAGCAACTCCGCAAAAGTGTCTCGTTATCATGCAGCAAATGTTGTTGATGCGCCCGCACCTTGTTCCTTTCCTTCTTCCTTTCCTTGCTGCTCATCAACTTCGCCATTGCCAATGTCGACGGCATCTCATTGTTGGAGCTCTGCTGAAAGCTTGACCAACACCCACACCTCCTCATTCGTCGACACCAACCCAGACTACAGCGCTCTACGAAAAGCATTCACCAAGTAGGAAAACACCGGCCGAATAGCACAAAGTCCCGTTCATATTCTAACATCCTCATCCAGGTTCCAAAACAAACCCAAACAACGGCATACAATCCTTAAGCAGCATGTTATACCTTGGCTTCAGAAATCAGATACATCATCATCATCATCATCATCATCACCATCGTGGTCAACAGGAACAGGGGAAAAAAGAGGAGGTCATCCTATCAAGTCAAGCATGACTTCCACCACCAACGACACTGCTGCGATGGATCAACAAAGCAACAATAACAACAACAACAACAAAATGTTTGCCAACAATCAGGGGTTTTGGAGTCAAAAGGCAAATGTGATCATTAGTGGGGCACAGCAACACTTGGCAAAAGAGCATCGGGATGACGTGTCAACTGGAAGAATCATGCTTTTGAGATGGTAATTTGGCCTTTATTAATCTATTGAGTAATCTCATACTTTTATTGTATGTGTAGGTGGCGCGTATTGATGAACAATATTCCTCATGTCCCACATACTGAACGACCCATTTACTTGGAATGTATCATTGATATCATGGCAAGGTAAAATCATCCTCCTCTCCCCAACCCAGAGATATGGCTACCACCACCACCACTACTACTACTGCTGCTGATCCATCAGCCTCTTTTTCCTTCCTCCCCCCTTATCATCTCTCCCCCATTCTATGGCTTTACCACCCACATTACGCGTGGCACAAGATCACATCACACTCACACTCATCCTACTTTTCTCTTTCTTTCTTACATATCAGATACGAATTCAGTGAATATGGTAAATCAAACATTTACTTGCATTAGCCTTGTTACGTATGTTGGGGTTGCTTATCAACAAAAATGCAGACAAGACGACCGCCAATGATTACAATCTATGGTGCAGCAGCAACAACAACAACAACAGCAACAATCATCATCATCATGGATCTGGAGGAGGAGGAGGAGGAAGTGCAACAGCAGCCTATGAGGAATACCGACACTTGTTAATTGGCACGCTTCGATATGCTATCAGCAAACTCAATCAAAAAGCCATCTATGCTAATATGGTTGCTTTTTCATCCAAAGTGCTCGGTACGTGTCTTTTCCTCCCCCCTTTTTTGTACACTTTTCTATATTGAGATTTCTTTTTGTGTATCCATGCGCTGAAACAAAATGACGGTCCGACTGACATGCATTATTTTTCTTTATTAGCCATGTGCTTTTTCAAGATCCCGTGCGTTGCTGCAATATTACTACAAGCACTACGTGTCAAACCACAAACGATTAGAAGAGTGCGTTCAGAAATGGGCCATTCAATGGATGAGTAAGTTTTTAAATGCATCCTTTTCTTTCTTTCTTCTCCCTATGCTACAAGATGAACCCCCTTGTCTCATTTCATTTTTATAGATGCACGATGCATATGCGAGAAAGCTTATTACCCGTGTTTGGTTGTCATTTGCATGCGCTAATGACTGCAGACCCGCGATGCTACACAAATGTGATTCAAAAAAGCTGCAGCTGCAAAGATCCTCCCGTGCCACTCTCCGGAAACTGGATCCGAAGGTAAAGAAAGAAAGAATGAATGAGCTTGCTCATCAACATCATGAGATTTTAACGTTTTCATTAGGTGGCAGAGTGATGACAGTGATCTCTTTTTCTTTTTCTATCGTCACTATCATGCAACCCTTGGCTCAATGCTTGTACGTGCGTACCCCTCCGTTTCAACGCAGGAGTTGCATCGACGCAACATGTTCCTAGCATCATCACCAGGCTATATTTACTTTGCTGCCTACTTTTCAGATAAAGTCAACTCGTTATTAAAGCGACAATTGCACCAAGTCACCACTGTACTTCATCAACAATGCCCTTCATCATCAACCACCACCTTAGCAACCGGTATGCAGGTACAACAGCAGCAACAACAACAACAACCATCTACATCAATGTGGAACCCAACTACAACAGCAGCAGTGGAAAATGAACGATTGGCTAATCCTATCATGTCGACAATGGATATAACACGAAACGATCTACAACAACAACAACCATCCGTTGCCATGGCAGCAGGCCAACAACAGCAGCAACAACAACAACAACAACAACAAATGGCGGTTGGAGGCAAGCCACGTGCATTGGAAATGGCCACGCGCAAGTATGCAGAATGCATGGTGTGGTGTGCAACACGTTCCCATGGGGTGTTTCATGATATGCTGAATGTGTGGATACGATCCATCATCAAACGTGTCAGCCTTACTGCTACAGAGGCCGTCTTTTGTAAGTGATGATACCGTATTATTATCCTCAACATGGATCACTCATCTTATTTTAAAGGTCTTTTGGATTTTATGGATATAGTATTGGCTGGCTTGGATAAGTAAGTGCATGCATACATAGGATCATGTTATAAGGCATAGGCTGATGATAGGTACATACATACATCATGTAGAACAAAGCCATGCAAAGAGAAAAGCACAACGTCATCATCATCACCAGTCGACGTACCCTTTATTCTGCACACGATTCACATTTTATTGGCCAAATCCGATCACACAGTCAATCTTTTGCGTGCATTGTCATTTGTTTACAGTCATTTCGCGTTCCTCACTTCACGAGCCGTATTACTCGACATGCTGTGCAACCGTATTTTGTTGGAGCCTTATATTTTTGAAAAGTTGCTATTACATTGGAGCCGCAACGTGCGTCACTTTTTCTGGCGATGTCTGTTTTGGCGAGTTGGGAGGGTTTGGTCACATCGAGAAATCAAATGGCCAGATACACAAAGGGGAAAGGAGACTTGTGATGGACTTTCATGCTTCCAATCATGGTGTGACGACAAAACAGGTACGTATCGAATATCGATTGCTGCATACAATAATAATAAGTTCTCTAACATGCTACGTACCATAATAATAGAACCAATCCCTTGCTACGAAGCGCTGATGGAGTGTATCCAAGGACACGAAAACAAGGCCTATAAACGATGTGCGCTGTACGTGTTCATCCTTTGATGTTGGCCACAATGACTCATTTATTTATTTTAGGGAGGTACACATCTTGCTGGAATCCATGTTGGCGTCATTATTGGAGCAACACAACAATGATGTGGTTCACCCAGAGAGTTGTCAACTTGATCCTTATCCAATGCCACGCTTTACAAGCATGTTGACACGACTTGTCACCGAATCAGCGACAACAACAGCAGCAGCAACAAGGAGATCAGTGCGCAACCATCTCATTGCACCACAACCTTCACAAAGCATGACCATGCCAACGAAGAACACCAAAGCTGACACCAACGGCAACAACAGCAGTAGTAATAAGACGAGAGGACAACGACAACGAGGTTCATCTATTTTGAGACGTACGCTCTTTCCACGCATTAACAATAACACACGTGACGGCAACAGTACTCGTCTTTTCCCCTTTTTGAGTACATCAGACGACAAAAAGACAAAGCATCATCAACAACCACCACCCCCTATCAAAGTAGTTGACGGCAGAAACAGCAGCAGCGTTGATGAGTGGATCTCATCCGCAAATGATGCATTATCATCATCACCATGCATTGAAGTATATACAGTTTCATCTTATCATTCGGCATCCTCTGAAGATGGTAGTACTACTACTACCACTACTACGGCTAATACGACTGGCAACAACAACAACAGCACTGCCACCATCACATTATCCAATGCATCTACACCATCCATTGTTTCAGAACCTTCCGTTTCATCATCATCATCATCTTCACTCTCTTGCTCATCCTCCTCTTCTTCTTCCAAAAGCAGTAGTATTCAACAATGTTCTTCGGACGTGACACCATCATCTTCATCCCCATCCAGCAAACTCCTCTTGCCGTTATCGTCACCTCCACAACAGCGATTATCCATTCTCGAGGCACTTGGATCATCATCACCCAACAATAGTAGTAACACGACGCATCATCATCATCACCAGCAACAAAATTTACTCTTGGACCGGCTTTCGGTAGCACGCCAATGGAAGTATTCTTCACGACATCATGTTTACGCATCCAAAAGCATTGCCGAAATGAATGGAGTCATGGAAGAGTATACTGCATGGAAGAAATCACGCTCGGTGACACATGACGAGAAGAAACTCGTGTCCTATGCACCCAATCTCTGTCTCGATTGGCCAAAGAGCTGGAACATGCCATAGAATGATCATGTTATAAAGAAAAGAGTTTTATTTTGTCAATATGAAGAAGCGTGTCAATGGATGATACTAGAGTATGTACAGGGTAAGCTAATGCAGGTACAGGTGACGGTGGTGGGTGATGTTGCATGATCCCAGATTTCTCACGCACCCATCATCCATCATCCGAGTAACTGGGAAAAATGATCATTATCTACCATCTCGAGAGTAATTGTGTTCCATTTCATTGATAAAATTTTTTCCATCCGAATGCATTGAGATAATAGGTGATCAGGCGATAAGCCCAGTATGTAGAGAAGTGTGATGCGAGTATGTGAGAGAGCCAATGGGTGAGTGTAACCCCACAGTGTGGGAAAGATGGGGGAGAATAAAATAGCCTGCCATTGTCGTCCTGAGCATGAACCTTTTGTTGTTTCTCCACACGACACCTTTTTGTAATGAACGACACCATTGCCAATGCTTCCATTCAAGAGCTTTCCTCGTGGGAATTCGCTCAAAAGCTCGATGCTCAAGATCCATTAGCCAAGTTCCGTGACGAATTTGCCATTCCTCCTCGCCGTTCAGTGTCGGGTAGTCATCCCGTAGTTGGTATGTTTATCTCACTATTTATCATTCCTCTTTATTGACATGGGGGTTAATAGAATCCGATGCCGATCTCGATAAACCATGCACTTACCTCTGTGGCAACTCCCTTGGTCTTATGCCAAAACGATCACGTGAATTGGTGATGCAAGAATTCGATGTATGGGCTGATCGGTACGTTGAATATGATGATTTGCATGCAACAACAAGAAAGACTCATACGATTAAAGTGGTGTGGTGGGTCATTGGGATCATCCTGGTCATGGTGGATGGGCCGTCATTGATGAACCTCTCAAGGAACCTTTGGGCCGTCTTGTTGGTGAGTATTACCTTGTCAACAACAACAACAACAATGGACGCTGATGATGATGAGTATCAGGTGCCAAGCCAAGTGAAGTTACCCCAATGAATACCTTGACGGCAAACCTACATGCAATGATGGCGTCGTTTTATAAGCCAACCAAAGACCGATTCAAGATCCTCATCGAAGCAAAGGCTTTCCCATCCGATCATGCAAGTATACACAAATCACTTTTGTATGGTTTGATCGTATTATTAACATGGAGATGATCTTGATTTAGTATGCCGTGAGCTCCCAACTTAGATTGCATGGCTTTGATCCTGAAGAGGCTTTGATTGCATTGGCACCTCGTCAAGGCGAGAGCACCCTACGCACTGAGGACATCATTCAAACGATTCGTAACGACCATCAAATTGCCTTGGTCATGTTTAGCGGCATCCAATATTACACGGGACAATTGTTTGAAATTGAAAAGATTACACGCGTTGGCCATGAAGAGGTAAGGTGCACGGACTCCGATAACGAGACAAAACGAAAGCTTAACCTTAAAATGAATAATAGGGTTGCGTTGTTGGTTGGGATTTGGCCCATGCAGTAGGCAATGCTCCTTTGCAACTTCACGATTGGGATGTCGATTTTGCTTGTTGGTGCTCATACAAATACTTGAATTCGGGTGCTGGTGGTATTGCTGGTTTATTCGTGCATGAAAAATACGCCAATGATGCTAGACCAAGGCAAGTACAACTATTATTATGGATGTAAAAAGCTGACCCTTTTCCTTTCCTCTCCAATAGACTTGCTGGATGGTGGGGTAATGATAAGGCAACCCGATTCGAAATGAAGCCAGGTATGAAAGACCTTTCTTTCTTTGTTTACATTCACGCTCGCTCACACATACATGTAGAGTTCAATCCTTCTCCTGGTGCTTCCGGTTATCAAATGAGTAATCCCAGTATCTTGGCAACAGCTTCATTACTCGGATCGCTTCAAGTGTTTGATGCTGCTGGATTTTCTGCTTTACGTTCAAAGTCGGTATCATTGACTGGGTATTTGGAACGGTTATTGGATACGGTATTGGAAGCCCATCAAAAGGCTGGCCATTTCAGCATCCTCACGCCACGTGATCCCGAACACCGTGGTTGTCAATTATCGCTCGACTTTCCTCAACGAATGATGGATATCTTTGCTCAATTGGAGGCTCGTGGTGTCATTTGTGATGAGCGCAAACCCACCGTGATCCGAATTGCTCCCGTGCCTCTTTACAACACCTACACAGATGCACTACGTGCTGTGCTTTACCTCAAAGACATTCTCGATTCCTTTTTCCCTCTCTCACAATAGACCACTGTACAATACAATTCATTATTAAAAATGATGGGGGTTTATTTATCAAGTAACTAGCTTATCAAAGGATGGATGGAATCCCCACTGTATTAATAGTAGACGGGCTTGTCAGCATGTCCTTTTCATCCTCTTCAAGGTCTATATAAAGTCTTACATTTGCATGCTTGATTCATATCCCAATCATCGATTTCCAAGTGAGAGAGAGAGAGAAAAAAAAATGGAGTGAGTCAAGTTCATTTTCAATGCAGAGTGAATGTGTGAATGTGTGAACGTATGTACAAAGGGGGAATGGCGATCAGGAGGAGAAGCGTCAATGAGGAGAGCGTCGATCACTAGGAAGAGCTCATAAGGATATCAGCAAGATGTTTGAACCCTTTCTCACCACCTGCTACCCACACCAACAGGCCTGAACCAATCATGGAAGTGATCACAACATTGCTGTTAGCTGGATCCTCCTTCTTTTCATTGTCGGCAGTGGCACTGGATGTAGTTGTTGTTGTTGTTGTAGTGGTGGAAGGAGTAGTAGTAGTAGACGAATCAGATTTCAAGGCATCCACAAGTTCCTGTTCCACTTGATCATTCAAGGGTTGTTCTTGAGGTTGTTGCTTTGGAGTATCCTGTGTGTCGATAAAATCCAATACGTTGGGCTCAATGTCCGTAGGTGCAAATGTGTCATTTCCAAGCATGTGGCGTCGAGATCGTTGACTGGTAGCCTTTTGTTCGAATGCACGGACCCAATGTTGATTGATATCTTCTGGCATAGGTTCATTGTTGTCCAGGGCAACTGCTGGTGCAGGTGGGGTAGGATGAAGAGGTGCATCAGCAGTAGCAGTTGCTTGAGAGATGGCAGAGGATGAACGAACATTGGAAGGTGCTGAAGAAAAGATGTTGGATCGTTTGGGTTTTTGTCGAAGATGAGAATGACCCAACTTTAGTTCAAATGCTTCCACCCAATTGCCAGCTTCCATTTCTTGATTGGCGGTGTTCTTCTTTTTGTGTTCTTGTTCCTCATCAATGACATCAGAAGAAGCTTCCATGCTATCCTCAAAGGTGGGACGCGACCCTGGCTCCGATTTTTCAGCTTGACTACGTTGCGTAGCAATCACATCTTGAACGCGACGCTCGATAGGATCATCCATTTCCCATGAAGCCGTATTGCTGCTGCTCTGTTGCAAGAGTCTCTGCACAATTTCAAGTTTGGTACCACCCGTCGAAAGCTCATGTTCACGTGCAAGGTCTTCAAGTTGGCTTTTGCGAAGGCGCATGAGGCTCGTCTTGTTCCAATGAGCCGGGTCAATGGTGCGTCGACAAGCCGATTGGTGCAACATGCGTCCACATGGAGGTCTTGTTGTCAAGGGAACTCGAGTGAGTGTACGTATAGCGTTGAACATTTGTCAAAAGTTATGTGTGTGGGGAAAAAGGAAGAAAATAAATTGCTTTGAGAGCAGAGGGGTTTTTGATGGGATTCATTGTTCAAGCCACACACACACACATGTACACATCCATAAATCTCTCTCATAAAAACCTCCTCCACATAATAATGCTCCTCTTGTATTGCCTTGGCAACCATCATGCTACCCATTGTTCCTATGGATACACACCACCCCCCAATCCCAATGAAATAATGGTACCGTTTAGTGTACTCTATTGAAATGATATCAAAATGAACCCCAGGGAGAAGGAGTGTAATTTCATTGGTCAAGTATGATTGTCATTGTTTATTGGTTCCACGGATATACACCTATCAATGAACATGCATTATGCATTGTGTGCCTTGCACCTTACCTTTCTTGGCCCTGAAACGTGGCTAATTGTGTCCATATTGTTTGTCGTCGCCATCTTTTCACTCCCAAAACATCCTCTTTTTTCGAATTGAATGGTATCATTATCATTGCGTATATATGTAGTAGTAGTAGGGTGATCATCCTCATGTTAGAGAGGGATGTTGACGATCACCGAGTATCCCAAATGATTACGTAACACGTCCGAGATAAGAACCCTTGCAGAAAGAAACATATGGAGGTGCGTTGCATGATATGAAATGGGCTGCGGCTATCGAAAATGCATCACGTTTGCTTGGTGCCTTGCAGATTTTCCTTTTTTAACTAATACATCACCCAACGAAAAGCCGATGGTGGATAATAACCACTATCTAAGCGTCATAATCTCTCGTGGTGGATAAAGTCCTTTCTAGATGTTACCGATTACTGAAGACTTTGATGTTGCTTTCTATGGGGACGGGGAGAGCAATTCACTGATAAAGCCCACTCATCATTACAAAATCGGAGGTGACACCTTGCCTTATCTTGATCTGAAATTCATTCACTCGCCATAAAGATTATGCAAATGAGATCATTGTGAGACATACAACGTGCTGACGATCCGATAGGCATTATGCACTTTACATGTAGTGAATCAGTGAATTCTCAAACGCATCTTGCGCCTAACGTGAGAAGGCGGGAGGTGGTAAATCGGCTATAGAAGCATACCATTTGAGAGCACGTTAACAACGTCGACTATAGTTGAATAGATTTTCGCTCCCTTTTCGCTTGCTTTTAGCCATCTTTCTTGCTTGGTTTTCGACATCTTTTGGCATAGTCATGGGCCGCTTTCTCGTTCGGTTATAGTCGTATTCACCTTCGATTTTTTGATAACCCCATTCCCTATGGTGAGTATGTGCTAGTCGATCAACCAAGAAACGGAGCAAGTCTTCAAGCTGTTAGATACATCTTCTACATGAATGACCCAGAGACTCGGAGCTCGCTTATAGCGTATTTGATCCACGATAAATCTCTTTTGGCAGTTATCATCAGTGACCTAATGATGTTGTTGAAATACATAACCAAACAAGGCGGTAATAGCCTGAGAAGCTGGAAATTTATACTAGGTAATCAACACTCTCATGAAAATAGCCCACGTTTTTATTCATCAAGGGTTGTCTCTATGCTATCTACATGTGTCGGGTGGGGAAGTGGTATGAGCTTGCCTTTGAGTGGCATAACAAGGTCACGTGGCTGACTTTTCTTTCTTGTCGCCCTCCTTCTCCTCAGCACTTTTTGCAATTGTCAACTTTTCCAGTAACCACTCACATGGCCACCATCACTTCCGGCAAAGACGCTTTTGATTCGATATCCGAGGTACATTGAAACTCGTCGCATGACGCCATTGACTTCAACTCACCCATTTCTCAGGGCTGTTTCCTTGTCCTGCCTCAATCACGACGTTCCAATGCTTCCTCCTCTTTGAATGCTGGTCAAAAGCGCAAACGCAGTACTCGAAAAGGTCTTTTGATAACGGCGATTGCATTCAACATCGTTTAGCTAACGAACAGCCTATTATCAGCTACAGCGACGAGTGCCAGTCAACGTGCAAATACCAGCGTCCTTGAAAATGATGGTTTTCAACCGTTGTTCAGTGGTGATGAGCCTTCAGCATGCGTATCGATGCGACACAAGTTTTTCCAAGCCGAGTGGAAAAGGATGAATGATCTTATCAATGTATGTACAATCGCATACATGTTTTGGGCAGTGGGGCTCACACACTATGCTTATAGGACATCTTGCTGGATACGAATAGCGCTGTCATCAATTCGATTGCTGATTTTGTCAACCACTCTGCTCAGGAACAAGGGTAAGTAAAAGGATGATGATGAATGATTATGGCAGGAGTAGTTGATCTAATCATTTCTTTTAGTCTTATTGCATTACCTTTTCATGAAATTCCAACGGCTTTGGTGTTTGCTGGTAAGAAAGGATTGAGTTGACGAGGATTCGTTTTACAGTGGAGTGACTTTTTTGGTAGGTATCAACACACCGGATCATGAAACCCAATTTGAGCAAATTGTGAGCCATTTACGACGAGACAATCATTACGTGGCCTTGCTTCAGTCAAAGGATTGTGGAAACATCAGGAACATGACCAAGACGATGATCGAGCAGTTCCTTTCAGAGACGATGGTGAATGATGATCAACAAGAATTGACGGATGAGGTAAATGCGAGCTATACGCTATATATGCATGCATCGATATTGACAACCATATATAGCCTATGTTTCAATTTGGCGGTAGTGGTCATAGTGGCGCAAAATCGGCCAAGAGATCCAAGCTTCCACCTTACGATTTCCAAATCCTTGAAGGATGGTATCGCCATGCAAGCCGCAACAAACAATCCAACTTGGTGGTGGTGCTACAAGACATTGAGACATTCGAAGCACAAGTGCTACAGGATTTTATTTCTATTTGCAGGTAAGCATTGCGGTGTGTGTATGTATATATATATACATGCGTACTTACTTTTATGAATTAGCGAGTATCGACGACGACTGCCTATTGTTTTCATTATGGGCATTGCCACCTCAAGTGAGATTTTGCACCAATCCTTGACCAAGGCATCTATCAGTCTTTTGCGTGTGGAGAAGTTTTGGTTGGAACAAAGTGAAGTTTGGCTCAATCGTGTGCTTGAAACGGTAAGAATTTGGAAAGCATTTTCATGTGAAAAAAAGCTGATAAGGATATGCACTAGCTGTTCATTGAGCGATCGGATACTCTCAAATTCGGCCCTCGTCCCTTCCGGTTTCTGGTGGATCATTTCTATCTGTATGATTTTTCAATGGGCAAGGTGACCGCTAGTTTAAAGGTAAACAAGGGGGGGGGAAGGAAGCGAATCGGAATGTATGTGTGTATTCATGATGATGGGTTGTAAATAGTATGCCTTGATGCATCATTTTTATGCAAATCCATTGTCGATCCTGCTGCCACTCCTGGGATATGATGCTCAACGATTGCAAAGTACGCTTACCGAATGGCACGAGGAAGGCATCCTTTGTATACATCATGCTACCTTTTTACGTATGCTTCCATCATTCCGGATGCATGTGAATGCACTCGCCGATCAAGATCCACATGAAGCACTCTGTCTCCTGGATGATGATGCATATTTGATGACCAAAGCATTGCCGCAATTCGTTCTAGGCCTTCAGCGATATCAACATCATTTTCGATATGGCATTGAATTGATCCGTATACTTCATCAACAATTTCCCGACATTACGGGTCTCAGGAAACCGAAGAGGGAGTTATTACGTATGGCCCTTGAATCCGATACAGCAGCATTGGGTGAAGCTATCCGATTGCCGGCTGATCTTTTGAGAAAATGTGAAGGGGACAAGTTGAGGCGTTTCTTGCAGCAGCTGCATGCGGTAACAATGCAATTCAGCCACGAGGAAGAAGAACAACAAGAAGAAGAACAAGGAGGGCAAGGAGAAGATAACAACAACAACAACATGACACTCTTGGAAGATTGGATGGAACGTTTGCAACAAACTTTGG
The DNA here is from genome assembly GCF_029851405.1 of Lichtheimia ornata. Lineage (NCBI taxonomy): Eukaryota > Fungi > Mucoromycota > Mucoromycetes > Mucorales > Lichtheimiaceae > Lichtheimia > Lichtheimia ornata. The sequence goes on from NW_026695322.1 coordinate 1,312,118, forward strand.
ATGCTGAAACCACCAAAGCTCAGGAGGCGAAGATGAAGAAGCGGGAGAAAAAGTTGGATGCCATGGTGACGGATACAACACGGCACACTGTGACAGCCAAAAAGGTGCAAGATGAATCAGTAAAGTACCTCAAGAAAACGGGTACTGACAAGACAAAGATTGCAATGGAAGTGGCAGACTGGATCAGCCGAACCTTAAAGTAAGAGCTTGAAGCGGGTTGGGGGTTGAGAATTGGATATGGTTTATTGGCCGCAGTGGCTAACAAGGAGGTAATGTTTTTATAGCAAGTGCCTTATGCAATCGATTACCACTGTGCCAATGTACGAGTTGGCTTATTACACCAATGTCAGGCTGCACGAAAAGTCATTTTCAGCACAACCACGAGCATCCGTTCAAACCGGTCTTGGACAAGCACATCACTACCTGAATTGCAGCTGCTGTACACGCCCAGAGCACATCATGCCTTCCGAACACGACACCTGCATCTTGTACAAGTTATATCTCGAGTGTGGTCGAATGATCAATCTTTACGATTGGTTTGTTGCTTTCGGATGCATTCTAGAACGAGAAAAACGATCCGAACGATTGGATGAAAAAGAAGTCCAGTAAGTCATTGGGTCTCCTTTCAAGCATGTGATCCCACCATTTTGACCACTTTATCTTTTAATAGAGCACGCTTTGTACGATCCGTTGCAGAACTTCAGTTTCTAGGATTTATCAAATCGACTCAACGAAAGACGGATCATGTTCAACGTCTCACGTGGTCCAATATCTAAAGTCGTCAACAGCATCATCGTACATCTTGACTGCATCCTGTTTCATCATCATCATTCTCATCATCATCATCATTGTCATCTTATGCATCACCATCATCATCATCATCATCCATTATTGTCGTCGTTACCTCTGTTACCCTCCCTCCCTCTCCTCTCCCCCCAATTGTATCCGAAGCAACTGCCGATCCTGCAACCATCTATTCTCTACACCTGGTCCAAACAACAAAAAAAGAAGATACCTATCTTTGGATGCATCATAAATGTCAACATTGGATCGAATTGGAATGCTTATTCAGTTTCGTGATGAATGGGATCAATCGAATTTTGGATGGGAAACATGAACGCACAGGCAGTATAGCGCGCGGGCCCATGAGATTTTATATTCCCCGCCTTTGAAAAGGGGTAAAAATATGCGACAAGGTGGCACAGATCCAGTTTTAGTCTCTCTTTTTCTTTACCTGTTGGTTGTATGTAAATCACTCTTTCAGTAACAAGATCCATTGACAATCACACTAAATGCATGGTGTTCGGGATATGATAAACAAAGGACACGGGTTTCTTTAGCCGAGTACAACCGCTGTGGTTTCAATCGATAATGAGAAATGAGAGATCTATGGGCTTGACATGGCCACGTGGAGGAGTGTAGTGTAGAATGGAGTAGTAGTAGTAGTAGTGTAATGTAATATTAAGACTCACAAATCCATTCTCTTGGAAGATAAAACCCCCCAAGTACCTGAGACACAAAAAGCTATTTCGTCCGCCGCCCTTGTTATCAGTTGGTGGTGGTAGCGTATCACACTTTGTATCATTTGATAAGGGATCGACCAATGTTTGCTTTCTTGTCCAACAGAAATTCGTGAATGTACGTTTCCTTTTTTACGTCATTCGGGAAATCGGATTGAATAAGTTCCTTGTCAACAACAACGGATGTTGCCGGTGTGAAAGGAGGGTTGGGGGGTTGTTGGATGAAAAATGATGGCATTTCAAAGGTGCATGACATACACACGTAAGCTATGTGTTGATTGACCTTTTTTTCCTCTTCGCATGTGGATGTATATGTATGGACGTGGGGTATACTCTCCTTTTCACAAAAGCATCACCATCGTTTCCGGCGCTTCCATTGCATAATTATGCACACCCCCTCGCCTTGAAACCCCTTCCTATCACTCCCTAGATTATCACCATCATTTCGCCTGATGCGTCTTTTGACAAGTATATTCAAGAACACACATTCACATAAATGAAAACAAAGGAGACATTGGACAAAGGACTCATTCAACACAAACAATCATGGACAACAAATAAAGAAGGTCTACCAATGTTCATTCATGATCTCTGTTTTTGCCTTTTTTCCCTTTCCGCTTTGCGTATATCGTAATCCAAAAAGATAACAAATAAGTCAAGGGGAAAGGCGCACACATCGCACTACGTAAGGAGGTGGCTAACTTTGATAGATGTTCTGCAAAGAATATTGTGAAGAAGCATCGTCCAATTACGCGCAAATCCAACCCTGTGTAGTCTAGCATAGGCTATTACGCGTAGTGTGTGTGTGTAATAAATGTGTGAATGGTTGTATTGGTTGGTGTGTGTATATGGATCGACGAGATCCCGTTCCCTTGGCAAAATGAGCATGGTCAGCAGCAGCGGCAAGTGGGTGGAGCCAGGGGTTATCTTAGTGGGCGGGGTAAATGGGGTAATAAGAGATAAGGCGGGATTGTATTATTATCATGAAGCATTTCAGTTACACTCATTTGATTCTATTTTATGATGTACATACAACAACATCAATCCGCATCCTTTTCTGCTTGGGATCCCAATGCAAAAAAAGAGAAAGGGTGTATGTAAATGTGTGTATGTGTATACTAAAAGGGCTTTACCCCTTTTGGTACAAGCAAAAGCGATCCGACTTGTGATCTCCTAGTCCTCTCCCCCCCCTTCTTTTTTCGTAGCTGGTTTTGCTGAGTTGACCGAGTTGCAATCCTCCTTTGGGGGGACGTCTTTATATATAAATCTTCCTTGATCGGGTTCCCTTTGGAACCGATTCTCTTCTTTCCATTTCCCTCGCTGGTGTCTCTTTCTTTCTTTTTTTTTTCATTCATAGACGTGCACACACACACACACCTACCTTCTGCAATTTACTGCATCCATTCTCTAATCCCATACCGGCAAGAATCCAACGTCCTTGCTATCTTATACCATAATCATGTCTGAAAAGACTGAAGATCAGCAACCACACCACCACCAGCAGATCAGCGGCAACATCACGTCGCTTACGGTTGAAGAGCTCTATGATAAGGACAAATTTGACCTCTCCACCATGGAGCAAGGTGATGTCCTTACTCTCTTGCAGTACGTTTCAATTTCCTTTTTGCATGTGGATCTCTCTCCTATTTCGATCCTTCATCTCATGTCCCCTGGTTTATTTTTTTAACTGATCCACCCACACCTATCTACCTTGAAACTATAGAACAAGCAAGGAGGGCTTGACATCGGATGAAGCTGCTCGTCGTATCGAAAAGTTTGGTCCCAACAAGCTTGAACAAAAGGAACAAAATCCCTTTTTGCAATTCCTTAGCTTCATGTGGAATCCCCTTTCATGGGTCATGGAAGCTGCTGCCATCGTCTCTATCGCATTAGCTAACGGTGAAGGCCGTCCACCAGATTATCCTGATTTCATTGGTATCGTTTTGCTATTACTTGCCAACTCGTTGATTGGTTTCTATGAAGAACGCCAAGCCGGTAACGCCGTCAAAGCGCTCATGGAATCACTCGCTCCCGAATGTAAGGTGAAACGTAACGGCGAATGGCATACCATGGAAGCAGCAGAACTTGTGCCTGGTGATGTCATTAATATTAAGCTCGGTGATGTCGTTCCTGCTGATGGTCGTCTTCTTTCGGTAAGTGATTTTACACGCACATACACAAACACATACCTTGTGTTGCATCAATCCAAAAAATTCACTAGTGACTAAAATGACTATGCACGTATGCTTATATAGGCCCATGGTCAAGTGTCCATTGATCAAGCTGCTCTTACGGGTGAATCTCTTCCCGTTGGCAAGGAAGCTGGTGATGAAATCTTTTCTGGTTCCACTGTCAAGCAAGGTGAAGCTGAAGCTGTTGTCATTGGCACTGGTCTCAACACCTTTTTCGGTCGTGCTGCCAAGCTTGTTGGTGACGCTGGTGAAGATGTTGGCCACTTGCAAAGCATCTTGACAAAGATTGGTAACTTTTGCCTTGTCTCCATTGGTATCTTTGTCGTTATCGAAATCCTTGTCATGTATGCTGCTTTCCGTTACAGCTATCGTCGTGGTATTGACAACTTGCTTGTGTTGCTCATTGGTGGTATTCCTATTGCCATGTAAGTTGTAATAGCGCTACTCCTCCTCCTTGCATTGTATAAAAGCTCACCATCTTCTTTTCTTTTAGGCCTACGGTGTTATCGGTTACCCTTGCCATTGGTGCTAAGCAATTGGCTGAACATAAAGCCATTGTCACTCGTATCACTGCTATTGAAGAAATGGCTGCTGTCACCATTCTTTGTTCCGACAAGACCGGTACATTGACCTTGAACAAGTTGATTGTCGACAAGCCCACTATTAAAACGTATGCCAATTATAACGGCGATGAGATCATTCAACTATCGGCATTTGCATCACGTACCGAAAATCAGGATGCCATCGATTTTTGCATTGTCAACTCACTTCCTGATCCCAAGCTTGCACGTGATGGCATTGAGGAGCTCGAATTTAAGCCTTTCAACCCCGTTGTCAAGCGTACCGAAATCACATACCGCGTCAAGGAAGATGGATCCGTGCGTCGTGTCACCAAGGGCATGTCACACACCATTTTAGATTTGTGTACCCGTGACAAAACAGAAGAACAAATCAAGGCTCTCAATGATGATGTCGATGAATTTGCTCGCCGTGGTCTTCGTGCTTTGGCTGTTGCTGTTGACGAGGTGCCTTCAGGTGATGTTGAAGGTGAAGGCAAAGGTTTCCGCCTTATTGGCTTGCTTCCCATTTATGATCCTCCTCGTTCGGATACCAAGGAAACGATCGATCGCTCCATTGCTCTTGGTGTTCAAGTCAAGATGATTACTGGTGACCAACTTGCTATTGGCAAGGAAACCGGTCGTCGTCTTGGCATGGGTGACAACATGTTTTTATCCAAAACACTCAAGGATGGTCCACCTCCTGGCTCTGGTTACACTAGCATTGATGACATGGTTCTCCAAGCTGATGGCTTTGCTGGTGTGTATCCTGAACACAAGTACGAGATTGTCGAACGTTTGCAAGCTATGGGCCACATGACTGCCATGACGGGTGATGGTGTGAACGATGCACCTGCCTTATCAAAAGCCAATGTTGGTGTTGCTGTTGCCGATGCATCTGATGCCGCACGCTCTGCTGCTGATATTGTATTGACCGAACCTGGTTTATCAGTCATTGTTGAAGCTATCATTGGTTCTCGTCAAATTTTCCAACGTATGCGTAACTATGCCATTTACGCTTGTTCTATCACCATTCGTGTTGTTGTCGGCTTTGCTATTCTTTGCTTTGCATTCGAACATGATTTCCCTCCCTTCCCAGTGCTTATTATTGCCGTGCTCAATGATGGTACGATCATGACCATTTCCACTGATCGTGTTAAGCCATCACCTTATCCCGATGCATGGAATCTCAAGGAGATTTTCAGCTATGCCATCTTGTATGGATTGTATCAAGCTGCCTCAACACTTGTTTTTGCTGCCGTCATCTTCCACTCAACTTTCTTTGCCGACAAGTTTGGTGTTGAGCTTCCAGCCGATGTCAATGATCATATTTACCATTCGATCATTTACTTGCAAGTATCCGTCATGTCTCAAGCTTTGATTTTCATCACTCGTTCTCGTACTTGGTTCTTCCTTGAACGTCCATCAGTGTATTTGATGCTTGCCTTTGTAATTGCCCAACTTGTTGCTACGTTTATTGCCGTGTATGCCGATTGGGGCTTCACTGCCATGCGTGGTATTGGCTGGAATTGGGCAGGCATTGTCTGGATTTGGAACATTGTCTGGTTCATCCCAATGGATTTCTGCAAATTCTTCATGCAATATCTTTTCACGCCAAGAAACACCCTTCGCGAAAACAAGACTCCTTTGGCTGGTACCTCCTCTCGACGTGCTTCTGCTGTATCAGGTACTGGCTCAGCTCGCTATTACGCAAGCCGTACCAAGTCTCTCAAGTCACTCGAGCGTCCACGCAACTTTGGTGCTCGTCTCTTGAACATGAACAAAAAGATGAGCATGGATCAAAAGGAGATGCGTCGATTCTCCTCTGTTCAGGTAAATACATGACGATGATCGTATACCACATGTTTGATACGTATATTAACATCTTCTTTTACATAGACCAACCATGCTGCTCAAGTCTTGAACTCGTAAATATTACCCATCTCTTTTTTGCATTACCCAACTACTACTTCAAGATCTCCCGCTCTTGTCACCCATTAACAACATCCTTTGACATCACACCTTTTACCCCCCCTTCAAAGTACCATGTCTTGATCTCTACCCATATAGCACACTTTCATACACACACATTCAACATTCTTTTAATTGTATATTCCATATATGAAAGTAATCGTAATACACTTGCTTTCAACATATATTATACAAGTATTTCAATTAACATGCCATGACCGATAGCTGCAGGTGGAAAGGATTGGAATGTGGTGGTCGTCTGGTTTGGGTAACATTGGATGTGCCTATTTAGAGATGAATGGAAGTTTCATTACAAATTTAGAGATATTTCGGATGTTGGTAGCGTACGTACTATGCATGTAGTAGCCGAACAAGATATGCCGATAGTAACAGCCACCCATCATTGCATGCATCATGTACAGAGGACCTAGGATGATGAATCTTTTGCAATCAATGAACCCATTTCGGATGATCCATGGCATGATGTGCCTGCATTTTTACCTGCTATCCCGATAAACAAACAATTCATGCATCGATCCAATGGAATGGATTACTTGTGATATGATTACTTAGTGTCTGCATGAGAAGGTGCCACGCAACAGATGGTGATAATCGACATGTCGTCATTATAAAGATCAGCAAGGTGTCCAAGTACACAAAAAAAGAGCTGGTGGTGTAGCATGCATTAGCTGCGAGAGAGTGAACAACCACGCCAAAAGATTTCTGCATTATGTAGGAGGAGAGGAGGAGGAGGAGGAGGAGGACCTCGTCTGGAACGTAAGGAGATACAATACTTCTTTATTTAATACACATGTCCGGTTTTGACATTGCAAGCTTTCGAGACAAATTGCCACGGTCTAGAAAACCCAACACAACCTTTGATCTACGTAAGGGTGGTCCTCTTCTACTTTTATGCATTCTCATATCTAATCTTGGGGGTTTCCATAGAAGACGATGCTTCGTCCGGTTCAGATTCAAGCGATTCCGACTATAGCAGCCAAAGACGCAAAAAGAGTCGACGAGTTCTCGAGTTTACTCAACCAGAATGGAGCGATGACAGTGACAATGAAAAGGATGCGGCGAAGGAATCCATAGAAACCAAGACGTCTGACACAGCAGCAGCAACAACGGCAGCAACAACCTCTTCATCCAGTGTGGCAACCGAGCAGACTTCACAGCAGATTATGACCCTCTTGGATGACGATGATGACGATGATGATTTGGTTGGCATCAAAAAAGACGATACACTCATGTAAGAAGGGATTGGAGAGACTTGGAAGGTGAAGAAGATATTCATGCCGACTTTAGAATATTGTCAGATGGCGATGACGAGGATGAGATACAAGAGATCAAAGAATTACGAAATGTGAATGGAAGGTAAGCATGGTGGATTGTGTATGGTAATATGAGATTCATTGTTATGTGGATAGCATGCACCCGAAACGATCGCATCATGAACCACAACCATCAACGCTCCCAAAGAGAGCCAAAATAAGCATTCCAACATTTCAACAAATCGAAGATCTTGATCCTGATTTGGCGTCCATCCTTCCTGGCAGCGCACCTTCACCATCATCAGCATCGCAAAGCCCATCACGTGCCACGAGTCATAGTCCTGCGCCAGCACAAAAGGTACTCATCAAGGTGTGCTACACGACACCACGGATACCAGACGATGAAAGGTTACAGGTGCTGATCGATAAGCTCAAAAAGCCGCTTAGCGTTTATGTGATGGAGGTATGGTATGGGATGTTATTGTGGATATTGGGTGGTGGTTATGCTCATTGTATACGTTGATAGAATGACCCTTTTGACAAATTGTTGACTCGTTATGCGCAGCACAAAAAGTTAAGGAAAGATGACTTGCAATTGGTATACAAGGATGTGCCAGTGGTGCTACGAGCGACTCCTGCTAGTCTGGACATGGTCACAGGTGGACAAACCAAAAACTTGATGCGTGAGTATATGGAATGGGGAAGAATAAGATCATGATTGATTGATTGATTCATTTATACGTTGAGTAGAGGTGTATGTCAAGAGCGATTATGAAAAGATCATTCAAGAAGAGTTGCAAAAGAAGGAGGAAATGGAAAAGATGTTTGAGAAGCCAATTACGGATGAGGAACTATTTGCTGCCAATACCACCACCACCGCCGCCGCCACCACTACAACCACCACTACCGAGGAATCCACGCAAGGCGCTGATACGGAAGACCGGTTATTCCTTAAATTGCGAGGCAAGGAGGGTGATGATGTTGTGTGTCGTGTAAAAAAGGTAAGTGGAAAGAATGGGATTCATAGGGTGAATGTTCACACACGTGCTTTTAGACAACCACTATGGCGAATTTGGCCAAACATTACTGCGCAATCAAAAAGCTGGGCGATAGTGTGGCGAGCAAAATCGAACTTTCATTTGAAGGAGAGACTTTATCACCGAATGACTGCGTAGAAGATACTGAATTAGAGAGTGAAGATATTGTAACTGTAACTATAAAGTAATAAGGGCATCCAGCAATGCTATGTAAATAAAATGAGGGTCACCACATGGAAAAGACTTATCGAGTTGAGCATGAGGCTGCAATCCTAAAAGGCGATTAGCGTGGTGACACAAGCTGTCTGGGACACAAAAGAATCCGGTATTGAATGCAATTAAACGATACACGCTTCTCTTTCACTTTTCACTACTGATGGCACCTGCAGCTACAATTCCTGATGGAGTGGGCGTTGCTCATCTCCCCAATCAACGGCACAAGATCGTCTCGAAACGAGGTGCTAACTTTACGTTGATGGTTTGTGGTAAAGTCTTTTTCTCTCTTTCTTGCTTCTATCTCGAGTAGGCCGGCCTTTTCAATAGACTAATAATGATGATGATGATCATGGTTACCAGGTGAATCCGGCGTTGGCAAGACAACCTTTGTGAATACTCTCTTTACCACCACCATCAAGGATCCCAAGCAACTTGCCAAGCGTCACTCAAAGCAAATCGACAAGACCGTGGAGATTGAGATCACCAAGGCCGAGTTGGAAGAAAAGAACTTCAAGGTCAAGTTGACTATCATTGATACCCCAGGCTTTGGTGATTATGTCAACAACCGGGATAGCTGGATGCCAATCGTCGAGTTTTTGGATGATCAACATGAAAGTTACATGGTTCAGGAACAACAACCCACTCGAGCTGGTATCATTGATCTTCGTGTACATGCATGCTTGTACTTTATTCGTCCCAATGGCCATACGTAAGTACTACTACTGCGCGCGCACACACAAAGGAGGAGGAGGAAGGATGGGTGGAAAGGGGGGGTGTGAGAGGGCTTATCCTTGATTCGAGCGATGTATGCATGCTGACTATGATCTATGATGCAGACTCAAGCCCCTGGATATTGAAATCATGAAGCATTTGGGATCCAGAGTCAACCTTATTCCGGTGATCGCCAAAGCAGACACTTTGACTCCCAACGATTTGGCTAAATTCAAGCGCAACGTAATGTATTCATTCATTTACCTTGTCACACACATGCTCAACTTTTTACAATAGATTTTGGATGTGGTGGATGCCCAAGACATCCGTGTCTATAGCTGCCCTATTGAAAGTGAGGATGAAGCTGTCACCAATGTCAACAAGGAAATCATGAGTGCACATCCATTTGCAGTTATTGGATCAACCGAAGACGTGACTACAGCAGATGGCCGCAAGGTCAAGGGACGTCAGTATGCTTGGGGCTGTGCCGAGGTTGAAAATGATGCCCATTGTGATTTCAAAAAGTTGCGCAACTTGTTGATTCGATCCCACATGCATGATTTGATTTCAACAACCGAGGAAGTCCATTATGAAATGTATCGTCAAATGCAAATGGAAAATCGTAAATTCGGTGAAGCCAAGTAAGTCCATATCATCTAATAATGAAATCATGCCTGCTCACACTTTATGGGATTGTTGTAGGGCAAAGAAATACGAGAATCCCAAATTCAAGGAACAAGAAGAAAAGTTGCGTTTGGCATTCACAGAGCAAGTCAAGAAGGAGGAAAACAGATTCCGTCAATGGGAAGCTCAGGTATGTAGAGTATACACGCCTTTGTATGGAGATGTTAATAGCTTACATGTATTTTTTGTTGTATAGCTTGTGAGTGAGAGAGATCGCTTGAACAAGGATTTGGAAGAGCAACACGCCAAGATCAAGTCCATGGAAACTGAACTCGAGAATATCTATCAGATGCAAGGACGAATGCGAAGATAATCAATCAACCATAGCCACCCATCCTATTTTCTCTTTTCCTCTCCCTCTCTCTACTTCCTCGATATCACTTGAACGTTTAAACCCCCCCTCATCCTTTGCCATTATCATGTTATTCTTCCTTTATTATTTGTCGAATCATGAACATACTATTACTTATCCAATGTAATGCAAAATGGTCATGGTACTATTCTCTTATCATTGTCAGTGATCACCTGTGTATTGATGGCTTCCTTCACCTTGGAAGTTGGGTTGCATTAAACGACCTTGTGCATGATGATATTCAACTAAAGCACTTGCAGGTGCACACCCACAGAGCAAGAGATAGCTATCATTAACCTTCAGAACATCCAATATAAGCATTCAAGTCATGATCATCCAAGCACTTTTATGAGCACGCATGATTGGACATTGTTGTCGAGCAGCGGTTGATAGGGTGATTAGCATGGTATCCATGCATCCATTGAAGCAGCTAAGAATGGTGGCTTAACAGTGAACGAATAGGATCATCATGGGCTTGATGAATAACACGACGTGTGTCGCCATCCTCTTCTGATAAGATGTGCGTGTGTGCGTGTGCGTGTGTGTGTGGGTGGGCGTGGATGTGTGTGTGTGTGTGGGCTAAGTGTGACTAACTCGGATGTTGTATCTTGGACTACCGTCTTTTTATTTTTTTGGCTCTCTCACTCTCTCTCACTCACCCACTCTCTTTCTCAAGCAAGTGATCACATTTCAACTCTTGCGTTGACTGCACAGTGAAAAGGTAACTATACAGTGCAAGAGCTATCCAATGGTGCACAGGATGATTGCGGACGATGGTGGGGGCGATGGAAGGCAGCTATGCCAGCGACCGAGCTATACCACCCGTGTTGCTATGGAATGGGGGATGGCACTCTTCACATTCAACAAAGCTAACGTCTTTTTTTTTCTTTTTCTTTCAAGGATATCAAAGCAACAATCAGCACACCCAAACTCGAGTACAAAAAGGGCCAAAAGTAAGTAGCAGTATGCCACAAGAGAAAGCGTGTAGAGTGTAATTAATCATTCATTCATTCTTTTAGTGGATGACATGAGCAGTGGCACTGAGAGCGACTACGCAAAGTACTGGATTGACTGGTTCCTCGAGATTAAGGGCAATGAATATTTTTGTGAAGTGGATGAAGATTACATCTTGGATCGATTCAATTTGACGGGTCTCAGTCAAGAAGTACCACAATTCTACGCCGAAGCATTGGATATGATCACTGACAACTTGGGTAAATACATGGCTTGGTTGATGATGAGTCAATGATGATAGATAGGCTGACATTTGCTTTTCTTGCATAGATGAGGAAGCACTTACTGATAAGGTCCGAGAACAAATTGAAAAGGCTGCTCGTCATTTGTATGGATTGATTCATGCTCGCTTTGTGATCACGACACGTGGATTGGCCAAGATGGTAAGAAAGAAACCTATTGCAAAAGAGTAAAGAGAAGAGTTGGATGATTGATTTTGCATGTGATAATGTAGTTGGACAAGTACAAGAAGGCTGATTTTGGTCGCTGCCCGAGAGTCCTTTGCCATCAACAAGCCTTGTTGCCAGTGGGTTTATCGGATATTCCTTTGACCAAGACCGTGAAGCTCTACTGCCCACGATGTGAAGATATTTACAATCCCAAATCTTCCCGACATGCAGCCATTGATGGTGCTTATTTCGGCACATCTTTCCCTCATATGCTCTTCCAAGTACATCCATCCTACATGCCACCAAAGTCATTCGAACGATATGAGCCTCGCATCTTTGGCTTCAAGATTCATGCAATTGCGGAACAACACAGATGGCAGGATCGAGCTCGACAGGAATTTAATGAAAAGTTGAAGGACGACGATGAAAAGGATCAAGCATAGCCCGATTACTAACTACAATATATCTCTTGTATCAAATCATCTACACAACCCTCTCGCACACTCGCACACACACACACACACCCTCTCACACACATATATATATACGTATATACATACACACATAAATGCATGTCTTTTTTGTGTTTTCAATTGAGCATAAATTAGTATACTTAAGGAAGTGACCGTATCAGTTGGTAACCTTTTGCTCTTCTTTTCTTTTCCTTTTTAAACCCGTATCCACCCGCACCACTCGTCGCTTTTATTATCGACATGGGCAACTCCAACTCGACTGAAAGCAATCATTCCGATCGACACAACGTCAATGCCACTTCAAGTACAGGTGGTTATCCCATTGACAAGAAATCGCCAGCACCACCCATAGTAACCCCCTCATCGCATAAAGACACGGACCGTCGCATACCCTTCCGCTTATCCGTAACGTCTTACACTGCTGATAACGACAGCGATCGACCTCCAGATTCTGCTACCAGCGACATTTCAGTCAGTGGCATGGGTGGTGAAGAACGCATGTGGCCTTCTTCATTGTCGTCGTCGCCTGTTGGTAGTAGTAGCAACAACCCCAACACTGCCACCCCAACCATAAGCAATACCACACCCGCTACCACCACAACCGCTGCCACGACGACCACTGCTACGCCTACAACACCTTCCACCACCACTACCAATACCGCCACTACCACCACAACAACAACAGCAACGCATGCACCAAGAGCAGTACCACTCTCAACAGGCAAATCTGGATGGGTCTCTAGTACAGGCAATACAAGTCCATGGTATGGCGGCTCTTTATCATCATCCACCTCATCACATCATCGAAGCGATTCTGTTCGTGGCCCCTATTATCGTGCTCGAGCTATGAGTGTCAATCGAGACTCTGAAGCAGATGACGAATCATCAACCATTACACAGCAACGTTTTAACCGGAATCCAAGCATGATTCGTGATTCACAACAAAAAGGTAACACACACACACACACATGCATACATACGTATACAATGATCCATATCATTAATACCCAATTGACATTAGGCATTCCTACCATCATCACTTGGGCCCAAGGAGGACAAAATGTCTATGTCACTGGTACTTTCAATGGATGGAAACATAAGATAAAGTTGGTCAAGAGGTATGTTTTACATTGATCATCCTATATGAAGATGATGGCTGATTCTTTTTGTTTAGCACACAAGATTTTACGGCGGTTTTAGAGCTTCCACCGGGAACACATCGATTAAAGTTCATTGTCGACGATGAGTGGAAATGTTCGAATGAAATGGAAACGGCTACGGATCCTGATGGCAACTTGGTCAACTATCTTCAAGTATCGGATGAATATGAGGACTCGCTGGATGAATTTGGTGATAGCAAAACAGATCAAGGTATGAGCTGCACATGATAGGCACAACCATGTCCTAAATCACCATCATTGAAAAATACGTAGAAGCAGGATCAAGATCATCTACACCTACGGAAGAATACACATCACAGATACCAGCCGATTTATTAGCACTTGCAGCCAACATGTCAGAAGATGAACAAGGACAAAAGATTACAGCTGAATGGGAACAACGACAGCCTCAACCGCCTTCTTTACCACCCCACTTGGAAACAGTGTTACTCAATTCTCAAGCCATCAGCGAGGAAGATAATTCAGTATTACCGGAACCCAATCATGTCACCTTGAACCATCTCTATGCAAGCTCCATAAAAGATAACGTCATGGCTCTATCAACAACCACTCGGTATCGGAAAAAGGTAGGCAAGGGAGTGACAAAAGTGATCGTATCCTATTCGTGTATGCTTATGTGATGTTTTTATGGTGGTAGTATGTCACGACAATGTACTATCGTCCAGTGTTTCCAAAGAGGTAGAATCATTGTTGAATCAATACATTGGCTATTATACCGGGATACATGGGATAAGGACTGCTAGGATAGGGGCATTCTATCGTGTGCATAATACAATGGGATGGGGATTTACTACATATTGGTTCAATGTAGGAAGAGGTGAAGGACTTTTGAGAATGGCTAATGCAATGTGGCGGATCACAATGTTTCATTGGCGCTTGTGTTCCTTATTCCGCACTTGTTGGTCAACTGGGTCCCAGCACTGGGTGGCATTGTTCAGCAACACGTTTCTCGTCTCCACATACAATGGTAACTTGTCATCGATTGATAGCACCTTTCATCTATGCTAATCCAACAAGACATAGTCTGCCATTTTCAATTTCCAATCGCTACTTCTTGCTGTATTGCTATTGATTTGCACTTGCACTTACATTCGCGCTCAAGCTCCCTCTTTGCTCGATCGTAACAAGACTGGGTAAGTCCCACTACAAGGAACTCGTTGTGTAGAGTGAAGACGTGTTGACATCCTGTTACAATTATTATCCTAGACCTCTCGGCTTGTTCTGGAAAGCAGCACGTATAGGAGAACGTCTAAGCCCTTACGTATCACTCGCGTGTATCATTATGGGCGTCAGTGTTCTTGTCTCGTAAACTACAATCAACAACCCAATCCAATATCCAACTACTACTAGTACCACCATTACTACAACAACAATCAGCATCCTTCCTTTTACATTGTATCCTTTATGAAATATACACACGCACGTTTTTCTTCTGACATGATGGGATGGGCTACAAATGATGGGGCCATGTGACTTTGGATGATGAGCAATAATGCTTGGAGGGATCGCATTGATACAGCGTGCTTTGGAAAGAGAAATCATGTGCAACATCGTTGGTTCTCTCCTAGGTATAGCAAGTCTTCTTGCCTTACTCACTACCCATGTCCGTTACATATAGTAGACGACGCTTCTATAGCAGAGCATGTGCACCAACCGATATACAGGAACCCTATTTTATGGATACCGATAATACTACGCACACACGAAAGAAAATAAAGGTCTCGGCCTTTTTATACGCATGGGTCGGGTATAATAACGGACGACCGATGGGCATGCTATAATCACATGATGCCATTCTTGCTCTTGTAAGATCCCTTTACCATTCCCGGTTCTCGGCTAGTCTATGTACGTTAATCCGATCATCATCTTGAATACGAATGTTTGTTTGTTTACATTTGCCATCGCACATGCAATGGTGGTGCTTCGGAGGTTGAGATGGTGGTGGTGGTGGTGTTGTGCATGTACATAGAAAAGCGAACATGGATTCTCGCCACCGTGTTGGGTGCAAAACGTCAAGCCCGACCTTGCATATACATGTACACACACATACACAAATATGAAACAACTCTACACACATTTGCTTGGCGCACCACACATGCACCTCTAACAGCTTATTACACACGTGTGGGAAAATACTATTGCATGCAAAATCAATCATATCGAGTACTTTTTTATTCTTAGTGTTGGCTAGTAGTATAATAATCGATGCCTTGCAAAGGCAGCATGATGCCATTTTTTCCATACGAAACTAAATAAAACATTGTGTGTTGTTGTCGGGCGGTATATAATGTGCGGATGTGTTGAAACATTTACAAAAGAAAAAAAGTGGAAAAGGTTGAAGGTAATAATGAGAAGAATGACGAGGGGATTACAAGGGGGGGAATGTATACATGAGAGAGAGAGTGTGTGTGTGTTGTGTAAAGGACAATGAAATCTATTCTTGATGATACAAAACGCTGCGTAAAATCTCGCAACGATGCTCCAGCATTTCAAGGAAACCATGCATTTGTTGCTTGTTCATTTGGCTGATGAGGATACGGAATCGGGTGTCGTCCATATTGCTTAATGGTTGTTGCTGTTGTTGTCGCTTAGCTGCTCCTCCTGATGTATTGCTATCATCGTCATCATACATCATGTCCGCGGATCGTTTGGTACCTGCGGATGCTGCTGCAGCGGTCATTAATGGTTTGAGAAGGTTGGCCACCAGGGCTGCTTGTTGTTGCTGATGCTGCTGCTGCTGTTGATGATGATTTTGGTGTTTCTTGTTTGAGCTCTTTTGTCGCATGTGTAATGGACGATGCTGGTTGTATTGTTTGTAATAGAGGCCACAAGCATTGCATAGAGAATGTGCTCGGTCAGGAGTACGTCGCCATAAGGGAGTTTTGGTGACATGGCAGTTGAAACATTCGAGCTGACGTGTGGGACGTTGTGATTTAGTAGAGGGAGAGGGATGTTGTTGTTGTTGAAGGGGAGGTTCGTTGATGGTTGTAGTTGCTGGGGTTGCTACAGGGCTTTCAAGTGTGTGTGATGGATATGATGAGGATGCTGTTGATGTGATGGTAGAAGAGTCAACGTCTTCAAACTTGACGAATTGATCAAAGGGATCCACCACATCGTCTTGGTGGTGGTGGTGAAGTAATGAAGATGGATCAACGTATTCATCATCAGTCGACGAGGGCGAGATAGGCAGCGATTGAAAGAGATCAGGGAACATTTTTTGAAAAAGCACAAACAAGAAACCAAACTACTTTTTCCCTCTGGGTAGTTTTCGCGCGTTTGGATGTTTAGCTTATATATGTGTTTTTTTTTTCTGTGTCCCTTGAATACCCGAGGCTGTCTTTGTACAACCCCACCATAAACTTTCAAGTATCCCTAGGTACACCAACCACATGCGCCCACTGGCTACAGCTTGCGTGCTTGCCATACATGGGCTCAAAGCGGCTCATGCATAGTCTCGATTAATTCCTCTCTCTTTATTTGAGTCTATAGAGATCAATGCTTGCCCCTGGCGATCCATGATGTCAAGGACAAAAAGGGCAATGATAACAAGTAACCAAAAAGCCCAGCAAGTGGAACAGCGCTCTTGCTCTTTTTTCTTTTTTTACTGCTTTCTGCAAAGGCAATGTTGTGTTGACACATCCTCCCACCAATGAATGCACGCCTGGATTGTATACATCGTGTGTCGCAATTTCTTATCGGACCAATCATCACAGTGGTTGGTGGTATCGTTATCGGATGTCGTGATTGGGTAAAATGATCCCGATGGACTTTCATTGCCCCGAGCGCTTCACTAGCCCCATAAATGAATATTCCGATTCATGCGTGATCGCTGTTGTCTTTTTCACCAAAATTGAGCTTCCCATGGTTTCATTATATATGCTCCGAGACGATCACTTTTTGGCATTTCCCTTTCACACACATTCACTTTTTCTCTTTGAACTATGCGACCCACCATCATCATGAATGTAGTACCACGCAACATTAGAATACAACAACGGGCATTTATTCATCCTCGCAATTTCATTGCCGTCAGCTATAACACAACAATACCCACCATGCGTCGTCGTTTCTATGCAACCGCAGATCGATCCAATGAAAAAAACAAGAGCGACAAGGAAACCAAGGAATACTTGGAAAAGATGATGGATGAAGAAGAAGCATCCCAACAGTCTTCTGAACACGTGGATCCTGAATATTGGAATGATCCTGGTAGACATGCGGCAAGTACAATATCATGTTCAACATCCCCAGCATCTCAAGACTAACATGGCTATATATAGAATCCTCACGATAAAGAAGGAAAGCAACCAACACCCGTATTCGATAAGGACGAAAAGAAGAGTAAAAAGTAATAAGCAAATGATGATGTATATGTTGTATATCTACATGACTAGTGACGAAAGAATGAAAAATACAAAATGGGGGGAGGAAATACAAAGAGAGTGTCTATTGCTGCTGCTTTTGTTCAGTGCACACCACCTTGTGACCAGCCTTCCAATGCTCCTTTTGACATTCACGAGAGCAATAAGAGACACGTTGACAACGACCACACTTTTTAAAGTCGCCCTTGTTTTCTTCGGTCTTGGTACAATAAGTGTTGGAGCACTGCTTGTGACGCACATTCTCTGGAAGAGCTTCCTTTGCTAGTTGCTGGATCAACTTTTGCTTTTCAGCATCGCTAAGACGTTCAAAGTTCTCCATGTTTTCATTCTCAAGTGCAACCTTGGCCGCCATCTTTGCACGCAAGATACGAACGAGATAAGCAAAGGCCTCGATATCACCACGAACAAGCGCAAGCTCCATATAATTCTGAGCCTTATCCATGTCGTAAAGGCCATAGTCCTTGGATCCAAAGATAAGGCCAAGCATCAACATAGCATCGGCATCACCATTGTCAGCTGCATATTCCATAAAGTCGATGCCAGTGACGATGTATTCATCCTTGTCATTGCTGGGATCTCCACATTCCTTTGCATATTCAGAGTTCTTGGCCATGAGGAGATACATGCGACCGAGGGCATTGGCGGATGGTGCATAACCCCACTGCTTTGCACGCTCAAAGTGTTCAATGGCCTTTTTGCTGTCCTTGAAAGGTGCAGTGATAGCATTCAAGCCCTGTCGGATCAAACCAAGATTGTGTGCAGCATCAGGATATCCCTCAGCAAATGCCTTCTCGTATGCTTCAATAGCAGCTTGGATGTTTTGAGTGCAACCATATCCACGTTCATAAAAGAAGCCCAACTTGTGACAAGCCATCTAATAAACACAAGTAATCCATATTAATAACCGGGATCCTTCAATGTCTCTTTTATATACTTACAGGATTACCCATATCAGCAGCCTTTTTGTACCACGAGAATGCGACCTCCTTGCAATCCTCACCCTTCTTCATGTTCTTGCCACTAGCGAGCTTGTCCTCTTGCACATAGAGAGATCCGATTTGTACAGCAGCCATAGAAGATCCCTTGCTGAATGCAAGTTCCAAAAGACCCTTTGCACCATCAAAGTTGGGGCTTGCAACTGGACTCATGGCTTCCTTGTTCTTTTCAGCCTCGGCGCTGCGTACACCACCATACAAGAAACTGCCAAGGATCAAATCATGGATGGATGCTCCAGACAAATCAAGGCCTTCGGCAGCTTTGTCAATGCTCATGTCGTTTGCCTTGGATAATCGCTCCACTGCTTCTTGTTGTGCCTTTTCAAACTCTTGATATTCCTCCATAAACTTGGCATTGGCACGTTCGAGCTAAAGCGTGATACCCATTTAATAACCCTTGCCCATCCTCTCGTTTGCTTCTTATCATACCTTCTTTCCAACACTGTTGCGTTTTTCATACTCGGCTGCGAGTTGTTGAGCGGCAACGGGGAGAGCAGTAGGGATCTGCTTTGCAAACTCGGGATCGGTTTCGTTGTAAAGGGCGACTAACAATGCCGACTGTTGTTGCGTCAAACCGAGGAATGCTGGGACATCGGCAGCAGGAGGGGCTTCATTGTCGATGGCAGGTTGTTCTGTTACTTGAGCCATTGGTGGTAAAGAGAGGTGATCGATCGATCGGAGCAAGAGACAAGTGGAAGAAAAAACAAGTGACTTTACTCAAGGACTTGAACGACGGAATTTAGTCTCCTTTGAGATCCCATAGAATGTCATCATCACTCAATTTGTAATATGAACAATGATACTTTTTATCCCATTTACGAATACAATGACAATAAACAAGAGATGATACAAAGAACAATAATGAGGGTGGGTGATGTGGAGGATAACGATGCCATGCTTGGAGGTGGAACAAGCGTTTCTGGTTCACCTACGCTGAACTGGACATCGCGAAAGTAGGCAAAAGTGTCATCGGTAGCAGCATAATCGCTCGATCCACCGCCATAAAACGTGCTGAAAAGGACATCTGATACAGCAAATGATTTGATAGTGCGGAAAGAAAGACCTTCAATGAAAATCACAGGTCGACTATCCTGCCATACACGCAAGATGCCGTTTGGCTTGTCCACGTCGTCCATTTGCACAAATATCTCAATGGTGCTCCATGTTTGTTTCTCAAATTGCAGGTAGCCTCGTCCCAATGATGTACCAAATTCGTCATTACACATTATGCCCTCTGTGTGACATAGATCATGGTTGCTAGGTGGTAAATAGGCATATGCTTCGCCTTCTCCTATTTTATCATCATCACATTAAACCTCGCGTACTACTTTTGTCATTCATGGTCTTACCATTTTCACGCCACATTAAGCGTACTGAAAAGCAATTATCTCCATTAGCCATATCACCACCCGTACAGCCGCGGGTCCCATGTGCACCTAGTAGTATCCAATGTATGAGCAATAATGAATATGCACTTCTCTTCTCAATAAGCTTACCACCAAAGACACCAGGTAACTTGCCACCCTTGACCCAATCAAAGTTATCTGAAAAGGCCACATCATATCGTACCAATCCTTTCTTGAATGCTTGCCCTTCAAAAGGTGACATGTAAAATTGACAGCCACCCGTAACATCGTCATCCGATCCGCTGGGTGTGTAAGAGCCCTTTTGGTAATAAACACGCATTACCGCGGAACCATCACTGCTATTGCTAAATGGATCCGTGACAAAGGATACGTCTCCTGGTGCATAAAAACCAGATTTTCGAGCACCCCATTGCGCCTGAAAGTAGTCCTGCAGATCATCACCGGTTGTTTTCGTTCCCTCGGTCATGTTGGTACAAGGCATCTCTGCATACCATGTCTGATTCATACCCAACTCCATAGCTCGTGGCGTGTTGGGACGCTGTTTGGCACGTGGAAATGGTGCACATTTGGCAGTAATTACGGGATCACCTTGATGTGCAGCAACCAGCGTTGCTATGGTAGTAGACACCAAAACGACGAATGTGTGCATGATCGGATGAAACAAAGACATGCATGAATGTTTGTTTCCAAGTCATATAAGGCATCTGTTTCAGTCATGGGGGGTTTTGGATCCATTATGTATATAATAGCCCATGCCCTTTCTAAGTCTTTCCAAGGATCTACGTCATAAAAGTGTGTGTATGCATCACCTGTCATTGTCAACAAGCATAGTGTTGCCATGAATTGATGCTTTCTTTATTATACTGCTACTACTGTTTCAAGAATGAGCATACATTTGTTTGCTTACAAAGAGGAAAAACAACGCAATTATAAATGAGACATAATATAAAATCAAAAAAAGAGAAACGACGAATGACACGGCTTATAATCAACGATGATGATTATCCATCTCATCAGCATCATGATCCTCATCATCATCGTCCTCTTCATTCAAATCAAATTGCAATGGACCATATGCTTCGGCTTGGGATGATTTTGATGCGAGCAGCTGTTTTAGGATTTTCGCTGCAACCTTTTTACCTCGCAATCGATCACATGTAACCTTGAGACGACTATTTTCTCGACGCATGTGCTCAAGTTGTCGTGACAATAGCTCATTTTCCTTGGTGAGAGATGCAATCAATGATCGCATCTCGCTGTATTGCTGATTCTTTTTTGCTCGATACTTTGCAGATGCTGCCTTGTTTCTTTGACGACGTTCTTGAAGTGACAATGCCGGGGAAGTGGGTGGTGGTGGCACATGCGATGCATGATGGTGATGGTGATGATGGTGGTGATGGGGTGTGGGTGAAGCAGATGCATGATTTATCATTGGGTTGTACTTGTTCTCAGGCGAACTCGGCACCGAAGATGGAGATGACGAGGGTGGAGTGCTTGATTGATAGCTATTGTGGCTAGACGATGATGAAGAAGAAGAGGTGGATGATGATGATGCATGGCTGCTGTTGGCCGAACCAGCAGAAGAAGTGGTTGAAATGATGGATGAAATCGCCATAGGCTTGGGATCAAAGTCGACACTCAATGACATGATGCAAGATGCTGCACGCAAAAGTTGGCACAAGAGAGAGATGTCTTTATGTAAATGTGTCATAAGAGGACAGCATGTCGAGTTCTTTTTAATCTCTTACTGGCACAGCAGGTTCAATTCTACACACAACCATGTTAAAGGGAGCTTCCAGGGTGGATTGTCAATCTAGCACCAGATGCATAAGCAATCATTGTGTGAACCGATACTTCCCCTTGTTGAGTGTATGTGTGTGTGTGTAGATATCATTATTAGGAGGAGGTAAGTGATGCTTGTTATTTGACCGAAAGGCAATATCCCCTTCTTCTCGACACGTCAATGGAAGACACAAACTTTGTTTGGTTCCCAGGATTTGCCGAGAACAAGGAGAGGGAATAGCGACCTTTTCCCGTCA
This sequence comes from Lichtheimia ornata, assembly GCF_029851405.1. Taxonomy (NCBI): domain Eukaryota; kingdom Fungi; phylum Mucoromycota; class Mucoromycetes; order Mucorales; family Lichtheimiaceae; genus Lichtheimia; species Lichtheimia ornata. Next base: position 1,334,472 of record NW_026695322.1, read on the forward strand.
ATCAGTCACTGCAGTCGAGATCGCAATCGATGCCGTCGAGTGCCGTGTGTCGTACAGTCTTAATCTTTTTGCAATTAACCCATCAAAACCTCGGGCAACGGCAACAATGGACCAATAAGGAAAGTCGATGGGCATAATATGGTTGCATGGGCTCTTGTGGTTGCACATGGCGACATTCACATCATATGCTTGGCTACCACGCTCACTTTTTTCACTCATCACTCTCTGCGGAATAATTTCTCGGACATTTCCCTTGTTGGGCACATGTCACACAACCCAATGATTTTCAAAATTTGCTTAGCTCATCAATGTTGACAACAACCATATCACTGCCAACATGCTTTATAGGATGACATGACCATTTTCTGGAAGACACAAAATCCACATGCATTCCATTTTGCTATGTATGATGATGTTGACTTTTATGTGCGTATGTGTACTAGGCTACGATGAGTGAAATAAAACATCATGAAAGAGCTGTTCGAGGCTCTGGATTCATATGAGGCGATCATTGTACTATTCATCCATGGTAAACAATGCATCATTGTCAATGTAACACGAATGATACATTGCTTATACAGCGCGTGTAACTATGGTGGCCTGTCAATTGTATATAAAAAGGCTATTGTCTTGAACGCCATCATCCAGCAGAACCAATCTCTCCCCTTCCCATTCCTTTATTAGACTCAAGAGTCAATCATGCGTACATCCTTTATTGGTTTCCTCGTCGTTTTTGCTGGTGCCCATCAGCTGATTTCTGCAGCCGACTGCGAAAATCCACCCTACGGACGTTGCGGCGGTAAGGGATTTGAAGGCAATGAGTGCTGTACCGAAGGCTATGAGTGCACGGTGCAAAATGATTACTATTCGCAATGCGTTCCTGTTGACAATGCCAAATCAGATTGCTCCAAGGCTTATGAACAATGCGGTGGTAAGCATCCATTTTATGCAAGCGTGATACATGACCATCTTTGGCTGATGCTATATATAGGCAAGTCATTCACCGGCTCCAAGTGCTGTGTCGATGGCTTCAAGTGTGTCAAGGCGAATGCATGGTATTCACAATGCTTGCCTAAATATCAATGGGGTATGTAAGAGAGAATAAGAAAAGAAGGAGACACCAACGCATTATTGTTATTGTCAATTACAGGATCTTCCTCCGCTGCTGCTGCTTCTTCTGATGCTGGTCATGAGAACTCCAACAACGCTGAATCCACCACCGAAGCTAAGCCTACTGCTACTAGCACTTCATCTGCTTCTGAAAAGCAGCCTCAGCCTACCACCACTGTATCGACCACTGAAGATGACACCAAGCCCACTACCACTACCACTGTCGAAAGCAACAACAAGGAAACGGCTACTACAACCACTACTACATCAGCTTCTTCCCCTTCATCATCATCCAGCAGCTCCAATTACAAGGCAATCTCTGGTGGTGCTTCAGGTGAAGGCCACACTACTCGCTATTGGGATTGCTGCAAAGCATCATGCAGTTGGCCTGATAAGGCTGATGTTGATTCTCCCGTCAAAACATGTGCTGCCGATGGTATCAAGCTCGTCGATGCCAATGAACAGGTAAAAGTCATTTATAAAAATAGCCCACAAGTGACTCACATTATGTAATACATAGAGTGGATGCAATGGTGGCTCTGGTTACATGTGCAATGACAACCAACCTTGGGCTGTAAACGATGATTTAGCTTATGGTTTTGCTGCTACTGCTCTTTCTGGCAAGGGTGAATCTGAGACTTGCTGCAGCTGCTACGAGCTTACATTCACGTCCGGTGAAGTCAAGGGCAAGCGTATGGTCGTTCAGGTAACCATCATCATGATAGAAGATTGTACAATGCATCTTATTCTTCATTCTTTAATACTTTTTGTATTGTATGATGTAGTCTACCAACACGGGTGGTGATCTTTCTGGAAACCAATTTGATTTGCAAATCCCTGGTGGTGGTGTTGGTATCTTTAATGGATGCCAATCTCAATGGAACGCTCCTGCTAATGGCTGGGGTGAACGTTATGGTGGCATCAGCTCGGCTTCTCAGTGCGACGACTTGCCCAAACATCTCCAGGCTGGTTGTGAATGGCGTTTCAACTGGTTCAAGGTATACATAATCATCACGTGTGCTTGTTGATGGATTCTTATCTCACATCTCGTCTCCATACATAGAACGCTGATAACCCATCAGTCACCTTCAAAGAGGTCACTTGCCCTGCTGAGATTGTCAAGAAATCAGGTTGCTCGAGAAATTAAGCAAGAATAGAATAGCTCTTTTTTTATCATCATACAACAATGAAGAGAATGATGTTATGTATTATCAATTACATGCAATGCAGCTTATTGTGGTTGTGAGATAAGAATGACGAAAAAAGATATTGCATAGATTAAGCAGGGTTGGGGTCATGGGTATTCGATAGCAAAGAATAATAGAAACAATGATGATCACATGAGTTAAAGGCACGAAAAGGGGCAAAAGCGGAAATAGAAACTTTCAGTCGTCGCATAAAGGTAGGTTCTTTGTCTATCTTTGACGCACCATCACACCCATCATCAAGATCCGAGGCCAATTCAAGACACAATGAATCAATCAGTCCCTTCCCCTTCCCTTCTTTTTCCTTTATCACGGCATTCACAAATGCATCAAATCCACACACGACGAGGTCCAACATACAAAGAAGGAAGGTATCTTGCACCCTAGAGACTTATAAATGGTTGACCAACGCAAATGCCGTATTCGCTAAAGTGACCCTTTAATAGAACATCATCCACAAGAGATAGACATAGGGGCAATACATTGATTTGGAAAGGTTTTATCGTTTGAGCGTGCATATTGCCAAGGTGTATAAGTAGACGTGGGGCGGATCTTGATGCGTGGTGGTGAATTATATGCATAGCGTGCCAAAGCATGAAGTTGGATGATGATGATTGTACATGGTTGAGAGATTGCACAAAGGCAGCTGCCATAGAAGAGCAAAGTACGATAATTGGATGCACCAACGTTCAGGATGATAGCATCATGCATGATGGTCAAGTTGAAAATGGATACATAGGAACAAAGGCTCCCTTTCCACACGTTGTATATCCCCAGATCCTTCCATCCCGTGCACCCATATCCATATCCACATCCATATCCATATCCATAAGAAGTCGTATGTATTGATGTAAGTTGCTATGCGTAAATAAAGCTGTTTCTGTACAATGGCTATCTGTTGGTCACGTGAACAAGGCTGCAAGGAGGTTGCTGCAAGTAAAGAACACTGTTTGAGACGATAGAGTAAAGGCCCTTGCTAATAGCAATTGCTGCAATGAATGCTGTTGCGATTGGTCGTGGTTGAGGAGTGTACAAGGGAGGTGTAGTGTCATGAAACGCGTGCGGTGTTGTAGTGGGATGCACACGCCATGGACTTGCCATTCAGTCAAAGACAATCGGATCAAGAGAGCTGTAGGAATGACATGATGGGTGGAAGCAGGACAATCGTTCGCAGGTTGTAGTTGTATACGTGAATGGGGCCAACAGTTGAGAATGGGAGGAAGAGAGAAGAGCTGAGAGTGGAAGAAGTGGAAATTAAATAGATCGGACACCTCTTGTATAAGTGCATGAACACTGTACATCCATTCTTGATATTGAGATTGCCCCTCTCGAACCTGAGACTTTCATACAAGATGCTCTGGAACATGCTGACCATGTTGATCTAAAAAAGCTCTCACGTTTCATTTGGAAATTTGGAATGGGAGGATGCAATGTGGGGTTTACTATGTAAGCCGGAAATGCAGGTCAGCCCCAGATTCATGATTTATCGAAACAATATACATTACCTTAGGATTCCCCATTTCGAACATGAAACTTTCACACAAGGTAGGTTGAGTCATGCTGATCAACTTCATTCAATTAAAAACTACAGGCTTCATTGTGAAGATTCAAAATGCGGGGCGGCCCAAATGGTGGATGATGGCAACAAAACGAGCGGACGGCCCATCACCCCGAAGGTGCCCACCTCCAACTTGAGAATTGGTCAGCAGGTTGCTCTCGAGCATGCTGATCAACTTTTTCTAATAAAGACCTCATGCTTCATTTGAAAATTTGGAATGGGAGCGTCCAAAGGTTTGAAAGACGGAGACATTCGCAGGGTCTGCGATTCATCAATTTACATGTTGGCTGTTCCAGCGTAGCTCAGTCAAATCGGCTCGGATCAAGAAACTTGAATGATGGAAACCGTCGACTGGAGCAGGAGAATTGTTCACATGAAGTGGATTTTGTAACAACGCTGATTGTGAAGAAATGGCTGCTAGCGGGCAATGATGAGCTATTACTGAAAAGTATACATTGACCCTTCCAATCATGCATAATGAGCTGAGTTACCCAAAGAGGTCCTTCTGCATCTTTGGCTCTCCAAGGTCTAGCTTCTTGGCAATGAACAAAGACCACTTCTCATATAGCATCACGCTTACAAACATAAAGGTGCCTGTATCTCCAAACTTTACCATGAAACGTGGTGTTTTTATTAGAGCAATGTGCTCGGCTTGGCCAACTGCACCTTGGGTGTCAGTTTCATGTTCATGTTGGCTAATCCCAGATTTCGCAATGTCGCCACCAGCCAAACTGGATCCGGGGGTCGACCTCTTGAAACTTTTGTCGACGACCTACCAAAAAATATTTTTTGGGCTAGTTGCGACATTGAACGTGAAACTTTCACACAAGGTGCTGTTGGCCAAGCCGAGCACATTGCTCTACTAAAAACCCCACGTTTCATTGTAAAGTTTGGAGATACAGGCGTCTTTATGTTTTACCTATGCTGTAAGCGTGATGGAGTTGCTTTTTCCTAGTGGATGGTGTCGGCTGCATTAACGGAAAGATGAAGAGCTGAGTGAAACCGCACGTAGTGGTTACACAGACACGTCCTTGACAGGTTGCTACACAAATGGATGATGATGATGATTGCCTTTTGTGAAGGTACGTAAGTAAACAGTATCCAATAATGAAGGTGTGTCAAGGTATGTATCACATTTGCATGTAGGAGAAGGT